>NC_069507.1:125975635-126275635 GCF_027579735.1 Bombina bombina | reverse complement strand
GTTTATGCACAAGAATAGACAGAGTAGAAATCTGACCCTTCAAAGTACTGACTGACAATACCTTCTCCAGGCCCTCCTGAAGAAAAGCCAAAATATGAGGAACTCTTACTTTGTTTCATGAAAAACCTTTTGATACACACCATTGAAGGTATTTACACCATACCCTATGATAAATTCTGAGAGTATCCGGTTTACGACCCTGAAGCATAGTATCTATGACTTTCTCAGAGAAGCCACGTCTAGCCAAACTTAGACGTTCAATCTCCAAGCAGTCAGCTTCAGAGAAACCAGATTTGGATGAAGAAAGGGACCCTGAAGTAGAAGGTCCTTCCTGAAAGGTAACCTCCATGGCAGAAGAGATGACATCATCACCAGATCCACGAACTAGATCCTGAAAGGCCAGGCAGGAGCTATTAGAATCACAGAAGCTCTCTCCTGTTTGATGCAAGCAATTACTCGTGGAAGCAACGCAAATGGAGGAAACAGGTATGCTAGATTGAAGCTCCAAGGAACCGCTAGAGCATCTACTAGAACTGTTGTGCCGCGCCGCTCTAGCTGTTGCTAGGGATGCGGCGGTTGCTGCTTGTTGCCTAGGAGGGAGTCAGCTCCTGTCTGCATGCAGTGGTGACATCATCGCCGCACCCTCCCTTCCTTCCTTATGCCGGTCTGGATTCCTCCTGTGGCACGAACCCTGCAGCTATGTAAGTACTTCACTTACATTCACCTGTGCCCAAGTATAGGTGTTACTTTCTTTTCTCCTGGTTATTATTGTTGCTATATGCTGACTGTTATATCATTGCTGAACTCTCCTTGTTTGACCACTCTGCCTGTTTACCCCTTAACTGCTGGATTGATATACTGCTGCTGAACTCTGCTTGTCTGACAACTCTACCTTTTTACCCATTAACTGTTGATATACTGCTGCTGAACTCTATTGTCTGACCACTCTGCCTGTTTACCCCTTAATTGCTGGATTGATTTACTGCTGCTGAACTCTGCCTGTCTGACTACTCTGCTTGTTTAACCCCTATTGCTCTGGACTGCCTTACTGTTGCCAAACCACTGCTGTTGCTGTACCGCCAGTCGTACTGTGGCTTCTTCCCCTGCTTCTGGAAGCATTCCCTGGATACCATTGCCTGACAAATATGAAAGTACCACAGATTGCAGGGTTTTTCTTAAACAGCGCAGGCTGCACTTTCGTAACGATCCTCGTACCTTCAGTCTCACCAATCAAGGGTTACCTTAATCATTTCCTTACTGAAAGACAAGGCCCTAGCCTGGGTCTCTCCCTTTTAGGAACAGAACGCTCTGCTCCTGCATGATGCTGATGGTTTCATTTCTGCAATATCTTCTGTGTTTTGGACTTCTGGCCGAACCTCTGCTGCATAATTTTCTCTCCTGGATCTCCACCAGGGCAATAGAACTGTGGCACAATTCACCATCGAGTTTCACACCTTGGCACTTGAAACCACTTGGGATGGCAGTGCTCTCCAGGCAGCCTTTAGGAGGGGTCTGCATGAACGGATCAAAGATGAACTCACTTGCTGTGATATTCCTTCTTCTTTGGATGACTTTATAATGCTTTGTATCAGTCTGGACTCTCGCTTCCAGGAGAGACAAGCCAAGAGAGACAGAACTCGGAGTGTCCTTCCCTCCCGTCCTCCCATTCGTCCAGTTTCAGCAGTATCCTCTACCCCTTCAACAGCTGAAGCTACCCCAGCAGAGGAACCCATGGATCTCTCCTCCTTCAAACCCTCAGAGTCTGAAAGACAGAGAAGAAGGAGATTGAGACTATGCTTTTCTTGTGGATCAAATACTTAGGGGATAACACTGGGGTACCTCTAAGCATGATCACTACTAAATCCCCTCACTCTTCTCGGATTCTGGTACCTGTAACCCTTACCTTCCTTCAGAATACTGTCCACACTCAAGCCTTTATTGATTCAGGGGCAGCTGGAAACTTTCTGGATCACCGTTTTATGATTCAAGCTGGCTTGCCTCGTCTACAGAAAAGACATTGTCTCAAAATAACTACTCTGGATGACACCCTGCTTGGTTCGGGGTTGATCCATTTTGAGTCAGCACCCCTGACCCTGACTGTGGGAGTCCTTCATACTGAACAGCAGCAGTTCAAGGTCATTCATTCCGCAGCCCAGTCTGGCATCCTTGGTCTTCCTTGGCTTTGTGTACACAATGCACAGTTTGACTGGGCTGAAGGACAACTGACCTCCTGTTTCCACTCCTGCCTTGCTAAAGTCACTCCTCTGCTCCACATCCCCATAGCCACTATACAGACTCCTCCAAAACTTCCCTCAGTATATGCGGACACATATGCAGATGTGTTTGAGAAAAAAGCAGCCGTCGTGCTGCCACCCCACTGTCCTTATGACTGCAAAATTGACCTCTTTCCCGGAGCCCCACTTCCTAAAGGGAGGACTTATCCTCTCGCCAAAGCTGAAACCAAATCCATGGAGGAGTATATCCAAGAGAACCTAGCTAAAGGTTTTATTTGCCCTTCCTCCTCTCCTGCTGGGGCAGGCTTATTTTTTGTCAGTAAGAAGGATGGTGGGCTCAGACCCTGCATTGACTACAGGGCCTTGAACAACATCACTATCAAGAATCGCTATCCCATTCCTTTGATCATCAAACTCTATGACTCACTCCAGAATGCTCGCTTCTTCACCAAGCTGGACTTACGTGGGGCATACAATCTGATCCGTATCTTCCGAGGCCACGAATGGAAGACTGCCTTCAACACAAGATCAGGGCATTATGAAAAGTGATGTCGCGAACTTAAAATTTTCTGTTCGCGAACGGCGGACGCAAACTTCCGCAAGTGTTCGCGAACGGGCGAACCGCCATTGACTTCACTAGGCAGGCAAATTTTTAAACACACAGGGACTCTTTCTGGCCACAATAGTGATGGAAAAGTTGTTTCAAGGGGACTAACACCTGGACTGTGGCATGCGGAGGTGGATCCATGGCAAAACTCCCACGGAAAATTACATAGTTGATGCAGAATCTGGTTTTAATCCATAAAGGGCATAAATCACCTAACATTCCTAAATTGTTTGGAATAACGTGCTTTAAAACATCAGGTATGATGTTGTATCTATCAAGTAGTGTAAGGGTTACGCCCACTTCACAGTGACAGACCAAACTCCACGTTTAATGCACCGCAAACAACCGCAAACAGTCCATTTGCACAACCGCAAACTCCCCATTGCCACGAGATAGATAGATTTGATAGATAGATTGATAGATACATAGATTAGATAGATAGATCAATAGATGCAATAGATACATTTGATAGATACGATAGATAGATTTGATAGATCAATAGATAGATTTGATAGATAGATACTTTCCCAGACAGAGAATTACAAGACGTGTGGTCTGACACCCATGGTAAGGTTCCCAGAGGCAGTTGGGGCACCCGAGGCTCTGATTAGAACAGAGCACTCTGGAACGTATCTGCCCTCGGCTGAAATCAGAACATTCTTTTGCTTTCTGCCTGTAGGCCAAATGTCCGTCTGCCAAATGTCCTTCTGCATTTTGTCAGAGCACCACGTGCAATCTACTGTGCCACCAGATATGAGTGGTGTGTTAAGTAGTACTATTCTTTATCAATTTAATACCTGTTATGTCCCCTATCAGGGGACGCGTATATGGCATGGATTTTAGGAACCGGGAGATGGAAAAAGATGCTTGGTCGGTCCTCCTACTTCAAATTTGGGGCACTGCGCGTGCAATCTACTGTGCCACCAGATATGAGTGGTGTGTTAAGTAGTACTATTCTTATCACTTTAATCCCTGTTACGTCCCCTATCAGGGGACGTGTATATGGCATGGATTTTAGGAACCGGGAGATGGAAAAAGATGCTTGGTCGGTCCTCCTACTTCAAATTTGGGGCACTGCGCGTGCAATCTACTGTGCCACCAGATATGAGTGGTGTGTTAAGTAGTACTATTCTTATCACTTTAATCCCTGTTACGTCCCCTATCAGGGGACTTGTATATGGCATGGATTTTAGGAACCGGGAGATGGAAAAAGATGCTTGGTTGGTCCTCCTACTTCAAATATTGGGGCACTGCGCGTGCAATCTAATGTGCGACCAGATAGGAGTGGTGTGTTAAGTAGTACTATTCCTATCACTGTAGCAGCGGCCAGAAAAATTGATGTTTGTTTCCCTGGCAGAAAGTGCCCTAAAACATTGTGGCTTGAACCCTAGTTGGTGGCGGATAAGTCACGCAAGTCATCCGGCATTCGAAGATAACATAAAGCAGCTTGTGGACCATTTATAGCCCAAGGCAGATCATCTCATCAGGCCTTTTTTACTCTAATGAATTGCCCAATGTCAGTCCCTTCGGGATCCATCCCTCATTCATCGTAATAAAGGTGAGGTAATCTAGACTTTTTTCACCTAGGCGACTTCTCTTCTCAGTGACAATACCTCCTTCTGCACTGAATGTCCTTTCTGACAGGACACTTGAAGCGGGGCAGGCCAGAAGTTCAATCGCAAATTGGGATAGCTCAGGCCACAGGTCAAGCCTGCACACCCAGTAGTCAAGGGGTTCATCGCTCCTCAGAGTGTTGAGATCTGCAGTTAACTCGAGATAGTCTGCTACCTGTCGGTCGAGTCGTTCTCTGAGGGTGGACCCCAAAGGGCTGTGGCGATGCATAGGAGTTAAAAAGCTCAGCATGTCCTCCATTAACAACACGTCTGTAAAGTGTCCTGTCCTTGCCGGCGTGGTCGTGGGAGTCGGAGGATTACTTTCACCTCTTCCCCTGTTAGATTCCCGTTGTGCTGTGACATCACCCTTATACGCTGTGTAAAGCATACTTTTTAGTTTATTTTGGAACTGCTGCATCCTTTCCGACTTGCGGGAATTTGGCAACATTTCAGGCACTTTATGCTTATACCGGTGGTCTAGTAGCGTGGACACCCAGTACAGGTCCTTCTCCTTCAGCTTTTTTATACGAGGGTCACTCAATAGGCACGAAAGCATGAAACCCCATTTGCACAAGGTTGGATGCCGAGCTACTCATGTCCCATTCCTCATCCTCAGTGATCTCACTGAAGGTATCTTCTTCCCCCCAGCCACGTACAACACCATGGGTACCAGATAGGTGACAACGAGCACCCTGGGATGCCTGTTGTGGTTGGTCTTCCTCCTCCTCCTCCTCCTCAAAGCCACATTCCTCCTCTGACTCCTCTTCCTCACAATCCTCTTCCAGCGTTGCCGCAGGTCCAGCAAGCGATGCTGATAAGGCTGTTTCTGGTGGTGATGGTGACCACAACTCTTCCTCTTCACGCTCATCTACGGCCTGATCCAGCACTCTTCGCAGGGCACGCTCCAGGAAGAAAACAAATGGTGTGATGTCGCTGATGGTGCCTTCGGTGCGACTGACTAGGTTTGCCACCTCCTCAAAAAGACGCATGAGCCTACAGGCATTGCGCATGAGCATCCAGTAACATGGCAAAAAAAAAAAACAGCTCCGCAGAGGCTGTCCTAGCACCCTGGTCATACGTGTCGGGCTGTCGCAAATCAAGCACCTCACTGGCATGTTGTTTCGCCGCTGGATATCTGCAAAATTCGTCATGGCCGTGTAGGAACGTCTGAAATGGCCACACACCTTCCTGGCCTGCTTTAGGACGTCTTGTAAGCCTGGGTACTTATGCACAAAGCGTTGTACAATCAGATTACACACATGTGCCATGCACAGCACATGTGTCAACTTGCCCAATTTCAATGCCACCAACAAATTACTTCCATTGTCAGAAACCACTTTGCTGATCTCCAGTTGGTGCGGAGTCAGCCAGTGATCCACCTGTGCGTTCAGGGCGGACAGGAGTGCTGTTCCGGTGTGACTCTCTGCTTTCAGGCAAGTCAACCCCAAGACGGCGTGACACTGCCGTATCCGGGATGTGGAATAGTACCTGCGGAACTGGGGGAGTGCCGTTGATGTGGAGCAAGACGCAGCAGCAGAAGAGGACTCAGCCGAGGAGGTTATGGAAGAGGATGGAGTAGGAGGAGTAGAGGAGGTGGCAGCAGGCCTGCCTGCAAGTCGTGGCGGTGTCACCAACTCCTCTGCAGAGCCACGCATTCCATGCTTGGCAGCCGTCAGCAGGTTTACCCAATGCGCAGTGTAGGTGAATAACCTGCCCTGACCATGCTTTGCAGACCAGCTATCAGTGGTCATATTGACCCTTGCCCCAACACTGTGTGCCAGACATGCAATTACTTCGTTTCGCACAGTACAGTTTGGGGATTGCCTTTTGTGCAAATAAATTTTGGCCGGGTACCTTCCACTGCGGTGTCCCAATAGCTACAAATATTTTGAACGCCTCAGACTCCACCAGCTTGTACGGTAAAAGCGGGCGGGCTAAGAGTTCAGACAAGCCAGCTGTCAGACACTGGGCAAGGGGGTGACTTTGGGACATTGGCTTAATACACTCAAACATGTCCTCGACAGACACCTGACTGTGGGCAGATGAGCAGGAACTGCTATGGAAGAGAGACGGAGTGGCGGATGGTTGAGAGGGGGCAAGGAGGACAGCAGTGGTTGACGTGGCTGAAGATGCTGGACCAGGAGGAGGATGGCGGCTTTGAGTTTGTGTGCTGCTTCTACTCATGTGTTCATCCCATCAGCGTTTGTGATGTGAGATCATGTGCCTTCGCAAAGCAGTTGTACCTAGGTGGGTGTTGGACTTCCCACAACTCAGTTTCTTTTGGCACAGGTTGCAAATGGCATCGCTGTTGTCAGAGGCAGACACACAAAAAAAATGCCACACTGCTGAGCTCTGCGATGATGGCATTCTGGTGGTGGCAACAGCATGCGTTGATTGGCGTGCTGTCTGGCTGACCCCGGGTGCCGATGCATGCTGTCTGACTGTGCCACTAGCTCCTTGCGACGACCTCCCCCTGCATCCAACTCTGACAGATCAAGTGAAGCGGCTGTGGTGCTAGTGTTGGTGGTGGCGGCAGGCGGGCGAGTGGTCATTTGAGAGGTGCCCGAAGCTAAGATTGAGGTGGATGTTGTGTCAAGGTTCCGAGCAGAAGCTGAAGAAGATTGGGTGTCCTGTGTTAGCCAGTCAACTAGGTCCTCCTCAGAACTTTTCGCGTTCATGGTACGTGGCCTCTGAACACTGGGCATTATAGTAGGGTCAAAGGGAATCACAGCACCACGACCACGAAGGCACCTGCGGGGTGGCCTGCCTCTGCCTGTCATTTTTTTTTAAATGTACACTTACACTACTATTAAACAAGATATGAGTGGTGGCACTGGGCAAGTGGGCACAGTATACGCTGTGAGCCTGACACAAAAAAGCAGACTGATGTTTCACAGTCAAAAAAGTTTATTTTTTTTAAATGTACACTTACACTACTATTAAACAAGATATGAGTGGTGGCACTGGGCAAGTGGGCACAGTATACGCTTTGAGCCTGGCACACATGCTGGCAAGCAGGCAACGGCAATTAGATTACACAAGCAGACTGATGTTTCACAGTCAAAAAAGTTTTTATTTTTAAATTTACACTACTGTTACAACAGATATGAGTGGTGGCACTAGTTGGCAAGTGGGCCTGGCACACACGCTGGCAGGCAGGCAGGCAACTGCAATTAGATTACACTAGCAGACTGATGTTTCACAGTCAAAAAAGTTTTTTTTTTTAAATTTACACTACTGTTACAACAGATATGAGTGGTGGCACTAGTTGGCAAGTGGGCCTGGCACACACGCTGGCAGGCAGGCAGGCAACTGCAATTAGATTACACTAGCAGACTGATATTTCACAGTCAAAAAAGTATTTTTTTTAAAATGTAAACTACTGTTACAGCAGATATGAGTGGTGGCACTAGTTGGCAAGTGGGCCTGGCACACACGCTGGCAGGCAGGCAACTGCTATTAGATTACACTAGCAGACTGATGTTTCACAGTCAAAAAAGTTTTATTTTTTTTAAAATTTACACTACTGTTACAACAGATATGAGTGGTGGCACTAGTTGGCAAGTGGGCCTGGCACACACGCTGGCAGGCAGGCAGGCAACTGCAATTAGATTACACTAGCAGACTGATGTTTCACAGTCAAAAAAGTTTTTTTTTTAAATTTACACTACTGTTACAACAGATATGAGTGGTGGCACTAGTTGGCAAGTGGGCCTGGCACACACGCTGGCAGGCAGGCAGGCAGGCAACTGCAATAAGATTACACTAGCAGACTGATGTTTCACAGTCAAAAAAGTATTTTTTTTTAAATTTACACTACTGTTACAGCAGATATGAGTGGTGGCACTAGTTGGCAAGTGGGCCTGGCACACACGCTGGCAGGCAGGCAACTGCTATTAGATTACACTAGCAGACTGATGTTTCACAGTCAAAAAAGTTTTATTTTTAAAAAAATTTACACTACTGTTACAACAGATATGAGTGGTGGCACTAGTTGGTAAGTGGGCCTGGCACACACGCAGGCAGGCAACTGCAATTAGATTACACTAGCAGACTGATGTTTAACAGTAAAAAAGTTTTTATTTTTAAATTTACACTACTTTTACAACAGATATGAGTGGTGGCACTAGTTGGCAAGTGGGCCTGGCACACATGCTGGCAGGCAGGCAACTGCAATTAGATTACACTAGCAGACTGATGTTTCACAGTCAAAAAAGTTTTTATTTTTAAATTTACACTACTGTTACAACAGATATGAGTGGTGGCATTAGTTGGCAAGTGGGCCTGGCACACACGCTGGCAGGCAGGCAACTGCAATTAGATTACACTAGCAGACTGATGTTTCACAGTCAAAAAAGTTTTTATTTTTAAATTTACACTACTGTTACAACAGATATGAGTGGTGGCACTAGTTGGCAAGTGGGCCTGGCACACACGCTGGCAGGCAGGCAACTGCATTTAGATTACACTAGCAGACTGATGTTTAACAGTCAAAACATTTTTATTTTTAAATTTACACTACTGTTACAACAGATATGAGTGGTGGCACTAGTTGGCAAGTGGGCCTGGCACACATGCTGGCAGGCAGGCAACTGCAATTAGATTACACTAGCAGACTGATGTTTCACAGTCAAAAAAGTTTTTATTTTTAAATTTACACTACTGTTACAACAGATAGGAGTGGTTGCACTAGTTGGCAAGTGGGCCTGGCACACACGCTGGCAGGCAGGCAACTGCAATTAGATTACACTAGCAGACTGATGTTTCACAGTCAAAAAAGTTTTTTTTTTTAAATTTACACTACTGTTACAACAGATATGAGTGGTGGCACTAGTTGGCAAGTGGGCCTGGCACACACACTGGCAGACAGGCAGGCAACTGCAATTAGATTACACTAGCAGACTGATGTTTCACAATCAAAAAAGTTTTTTTTTTAAATTTACACTACTGTTAGGTAAAGAAAGAGAAATCACCAGCGCTCTAGAAGGAACACTAGTATAGGTAGCCCAGCACTAATGGTGCAATAAGTGTGATAAATTTACCAGTATTGGTGGGAGTGTTGGTAATTGCCACAACAACAACAAAATGATGGTGTGTATGAGAGTGCAGCAAGAAGTGGAGATAATCAGTGTACCCCTAACACTGTAATGAATGGTAATAAAAGAGAAAAATCAAAGTACTTCTGCGCCACTTCAAACAATTATATACAAGAAAAGTCCAATATAATAGAGGAATCAGTAATTGTCAGTTAAGATGAGACTTTATGGACAAAATATATATATGAATGGTATATATTTTGAATTAATATGCAGTAAATCCCAGGCAAAAAGGAATGTATAGTTGTCTTCTTACCGGAAGGTACCTCAATCATATGAGGTAATGTGTAGTCATATGATATAGATGTGGGTCTGTGGTCCGCCGCTGTCTGTGTTTGTTCTTTCCGTGCAGCCTTGTGTATGGTAGTCCTGGTTTAGGAACTTCCTGAATCTGGTGCTTCGATAGGTCTTGGCAATATGGTAGTTGTCTTGTCCCAGGGTCTTTCCCAGTTGTCTCACAGGCCAGCAGCAGCTGCACAGGATGTAAATGGGAGGGGCCTATCGAAGCACCAGATTCAGGAAGTTCCTAAACCAGGACTACCATACACAAGGCTGCACGGAAAGAACAAACACAGACAGCGGCGGACCACAGACCCACATCTATATCATATGACTACACATTACCTCATATGGTTGAGGTACCTTCCGGTAAGAAGACAACTATACATTCCTTTTTGCCTGGGATTTACTGCAGATTAATTCAAAATATATACCATTCATATATATATTTTGTCCATAAAGACTCATCTTAACTGACAATTACTGATTCCTCTATTATATTGGACTTTTCTTGTATATAATTGTTTGAAGTGGCGCAGAAGTACTTTGATTTTTCTCTTTTATTACCTTACACTACTGTTACAACAGATATGAGTGGTGTCACTAGTTGGCAAGTGTGCCTGGCACACACACTGGCAGGCAGGCAACTGCAATTAGATTACACTAGCAGACTGATGTTTCACAGTCAAAAAAGTTTTTTTTTTTTTAAATTTACACTACTGTTACAACAGATATGAGTGGTGGCACTAGTTGGCAAGTGGGCCTGGCACACACACTGGCAGGCAGGCAGGCAACTGCAATTAGATTACACTAGCAGACTGATAATTCACAGTCAAAAAAGTTTTTTTAAAAAAATTTACACTACTGTTACAACAGATATGAGTGGTGGCACTAGTTGGCAAGCGGGCCTGGCCCACACACTGGCAGGCAGGCAACTGCTATTAGATTACACTAGCAGACTGATGTTTCACAGTCAAAAAAGTTATTTTTTTAAAAATTTACACTACTGTTACAACAGATATGAGTGGTGGCACTAGTTGGCAAGTGGGCCTGGCACACACGCTGGCAGGCAGGCAACTGCAATTAGATTACACTAGCAGACTGATGTTTCACAGTCAAAAAAGTTTTTTTTTTAAAAATGTACACTACTGTTACAACAGATATGAGTGGTGGTACTAGTTGGCAAGTGGGCCTGGCACACACGCTGGCAGGCAGGCAACTGCAATTAGATTACACTAGCAGACTGATGTTTCACAGTCAAAAATTTTTTTTTTTTTTAAATTTACACTACTGTTACAACAGATATGAGTGGTGGCACTAGTTGGCAAGTGGGTCTGGCATACACGCTGGCAGCAGACAACTGCTATTAGATTACACTAGCAGACTGATGTTTCACAGTCAAAAAAGTTTTTTTTTTAAAATGTACACTACTGTTACAACAGATATGAGTGGTGGCACTAGTTGGCAAGTGGGCCTGGCATACACGCTGGCAGGCAGGCAACTGCTATTAGATTACACTAGCAGACTGATGTTTCACAGTCAAAAAAGTTTTTTTTTTTAAATTTACACTATTGTTACAACAGATATGAGTGGTGGCACTAGTTGGCAAGTGGGCCTGGCACACATGCTGGCAGGCAGGCAACTGCTATTAGATTACACTAGCAGACTGATGTTTCACAGTCAAAAAAGTTTTATTTTTTAAAAAATTTACACTACTGTTACAACAGATATGAGTGGTGGCACTAGTTGGCAATTGGGCCTGGCACACACACTGGCAGGCAGGTCACTGCAATTAGATTACACTAGCAGACTGATGTTTCACAGTCAAAAAAGTTTTTTTTTTAAATTTACTCTACTGTTACAACAGATATGAGTGGTGGCAGTAGTTGGCAAGTGGGCCTGGCACACACGCTGGCAGGCAGGTCACTGCAATTAGATTACACTAGCAGACTGATGTTTCACAGTCAAAAAAGTTTTTTTTTTAAATTTACACTATTGTTACAACAGATATGAGTGGTGGCACTAGTTGGCAAGTGGGCCTGGCACACACGCTGGCAGGCAGGCAACTGCTATTAGATTACACTAGCAGACTGATGTTTCACAGTCAAAAAAGTTATTTTTTTAAAAAGTTACACTACTGTTACAACAGATATGAGTGGTGGCACTAGTTGGCAAGTAGACCTGGCACACACGCTGGCAGGCAGCCAACTGCAAATAGATTACACTAGCAGACTGATGTTTCACAGTCAAAAAAGTTTTTTTTTTTTTAAATGTACACTACTGTTACAACAGATATGAGTGGTGGCACTAGTTGGCAAGTGGGCCTGGCACACACGCTGGGAGGCAGGCAGGCAACTGCAATTAGATTACACTAGCAGACTGATGTTTCACAGTCAAAAAAGTTTTTTTTTTAAAATGTACACTACTGTTACAACAGATATGAGTGGTGGCACTAGTTGGCAAGTGGGCCTGGCATACACGCTGGCAGGCAGGCAACTGCTATTAGATTACACCAGCAGACTGATGTTTCACAGTCAAAAAGTTTTTTTAAAAAAAATTTACACTACTGTTACAACAGATATGAGTGGTGGCACTAGTCGGCAAGTGGGCCTGGCACACACGCTGGCAGGCAGGCAACTGCAATTAGATTACACTAGCAGACTGATGTTTCACAGTCAAAAAAGTTTTTTTTTTAAATTTACACTATTGTTACAACAGATATGAGTGGTGGCACTAGTTGGCAAGTGGGCCTGGCACACATGCTGGCAGGCAGGCAACTGCTATTAGATTACACTAGCAGACTGATGTTTCACAGTCAAAAAAGTTTTATTTTTTAAAAAATTTACACTACTGTTACAACAGATATGAGTGGTGGCACTAGTTGGCAATTGGGCCTGGCACACACACTGGCAGGCAGGTCACTGCAATTAGATTACACTAGCAGACTGATGTTTCACAGTCAAAAAAGTTTTTTTTTTAAATTTACTCTACTGTTACAACAGATATGAGTGGTGGCACTAGTTGGCAAGTGGGCCTGGCACACACGCTGGCAGGCAGGTCACTGCAATTAGATTACACTAGCAGACTGATGTTTCACAGTCAAAAAAGTTTTTTTTTTAAATTTACACTATTGTTACAACAGATATGAGTGGTGGCACTAGTTGGCAAGTGGGCCTGGCACACACGCTGGCAGGCAGGCAACTGCTATTAGATTACACTAGCAGACTGATGTTTCACAGTCAAAAAAGTTATTTTTTTAAAAAGTTACACTACTGTTACAACAGATATGAGTGGTGGCACTAGTTGGCAAGTAGACCTGGCACACACGCTGGCAGGCAGCCAACTGCAAATAGATTACACTAGCAGACTGATGTTTCACAGTCAAAAAAGTTTTTTTTTTTTTTAAATGTACACTACTGTTACAACAGATATGAGTGGTGGCACTAGTTGGCAAGTGGGCCTGGCACACACGCTGGGAGGCAGGCAGGCAACTGCAATTAGATTACACTAGCAGACTGATGTTTCACAGTCAAAAAAGTTTTTTTTTTAAAATGTACACTACTGTTACAACAGATATGAGTGGTGGCACTAGTTGGCAAGTGGGCCTGGCATACACGCTGGCAGGCAGGCAACTGCTATTAGATTACACCAGCAGACTGATGTTTCACAGTCAAAAAGTTTTTTTAAAAAAAATTTACACTACTGTTACAACAGATATGAGTGGTGGCACTAGTCGGCAAGTGGGCCTGGCACACACGCTGGCAGGCAGGCAGGCAACTGCAATTAGATTACACTAGCAGACTGATGTTTCACAGTCAAAATTTTTTTTTTTTTAAATTTACACTATTGTTACAACAGATATGAGTGGTGGCACTAGTTGGCAAGTGGGCCTGGCACACATGCTGGCAGGCAGGCAACTGCTATTAGATTACACTAGCAGACTGATTTTTCACAGTCAAAAAAGTTTTATTTTTTAAAAAATTTACACTACTGTTACAACAGATATGAGTGGTGGCACTAGTTGGCAATTGGGCCTGGCACACACGCTGGCAGGCAGGCAGGCAACTGCAATTAGATTACACTAGCAGACTGATGTTTCACAGTCAAAAAAGTTTTTTTTTTTAAATTTACACTACTGTTACAACAGATATGAGTGGTGGCACTAGTTGGCAAGTGGGCCTGGCAGACACGCTGGCAGGCAGGTCACTGCAATTAGATTACACTAGCAGACTGATGTTTCACAGTCAAAAAAGTTTTTTTTTTAAATTTACACTATTGTTACAACAGATATGAGTGGTGGCACTAGTTGGCAAGTGGGCCTGGCACACACGCTGGCAGGCAGGCAACTGCTATTAGATTACACAAGCAGACTGATGTTTCACAGTCAAAAAAGTTATTTTTTAAAAAAGTTACACTACTGTTACAACAGATATGAGTGGTGGCACTAGTTGGCAAGTAGACCTGGCACACACGCTGGCAGGCAGCCAACTGCAAATAGATTACATTAGCAGACTGATGTTTCACAGTCAAAAAAGTTTTGTTTTTTTTAAATGTACACTACTGTTACAACAGATATGAGTGGTGGCACTAGTTGGCAAGTGGGCCTGGCACACACGCTGGCAGGCAGGCAGGCAACTGCAATTAGATTACACTAGCAGACTGATGTTTCACAGTCAAAAAAGTTTTTTTTTTTAAAATGTACACTACTGTTACAACAGATATGAGTGGTGGCACTAGTTGGCAAGTGGGCCTGGCATACACGCTGGCAGGCAGGCAACTGCTATTAGATTACACCAGCAGACTGATGTTTCACAGTCAAAAAAGTTTTTTTTAAAAAAATTTACACTATTGTTACAACAGATATGAGTGGTGGCACTAGTTGGCAAGTGGGCCTGGCACACACGCTGGCAGGTAGGCAACTGCTATTAGATTACACTAGCAGACTGATGTTTCACAGTCAAAATAGTTTTATTTTTTTAAAAATTTACACTACTGTTACAACAGATATGAGTGGTGGCACTAGTTGGCAAGTGGGCCTGGCACACATGCTAGCAGGCAGGCAACTGCAATTAGATTACACTAGCAGACTAATGTTTCACAGTCAAAATTACACAGGCAAAAAAAAAAATTATGTTCTAGCCCTAAAAAGGGCTTTTTGGGGTGCTGTCCTTACAGCAGAGATCAGATGAGTCCTTCAGGACTGTAGTGGACACTGAATACACTAGCCTAGCTATCAATTTCCCTATGAAATCAGCAGCAGCTACACTGTCCCCCCTCTCACTAACAATGCAGCTTCCGAATGAATCTAAAATGGCTGCTGTCCAGGAGCTGGGAGGGTCTGGGAGGGAGTGTCTGCTGCTGATTGGCTGAAATGTGTCTGCAGACTGTGAGATACAGCGTCAAAGTTTACTCAATGATGACGAATAGGGGGCAGATCGAACATTGCATATGTTCGCCCGCCACTGCGAACGCGAACAAGCTATGTTCGCCGGGAACTATTTGCCCGGCGAACAATTCACAACATCACTAATTACGAATACCTTGTAATGCCCTTTAGGCTGTGTAACACCCCTGCAGTCTTCTAGGCATTTGTCAACAATGTCTTCTGTGACCTCCTCAATTGCACTGTCATTGTCTACCAGGATGACATCCTTATTTTTTTTTTCCACTCTGGAGGAGCATCATAAGCATGTGAGACAGGTACTTCAACGTCTCAGAGACAATTCCTTGGTAGTCGAACTAGAGAAATTTGAGTTTGACCAAGTTCAGATCCAGTTCCTTGGTTATGTCATCTCAAAAGAAGGTTTTGCCATGGATCCTGCTAAACTCACCGCAGTTTTAGAATGGCCTCAACCTACTTCATTAAAGGAATTACAGAGATTCTTGGGGTTCTTCAATTATTACCACAAGTTTATAAAGAACTTTTCTCAAACAGTCGCTCCTCTCACGGAACTGACAAAATGGAACAAAGATTGTAAACATTGGTCCCCTGAGGCCATATATTCCTTCACTCATCTAAAAAAGGCTTTCTGTTCTGCTCCTTTGCTCCGCCATCCTGATCCTGACCTACAGTTCACTTTAGTGGTTGATGCCTCCGAGATAGGGGCTGGAGCAGTTCTAACCCAAAGGGATCCTATAACCTCCAAGTCGCACCCTGTAGCACCTTTTTCTCTAAACGCTTTACTCCTGCTGAGAAGAATTATGATGTGGGTAATCATGAACTCTTAGCCATTAAGATGGCCTTGACTGATTAGTGTCATTGGTTAGAAGGCACTGCCAATCCTATTCAGATTCTCACCGACCACAAGAATCTGACTTACCTAGAGATTGCTCATCGACCCAATCCTCGACAGGCCAGGTGGGCCTTGTTCTTTTCCCATTTTAACTTTGTGGTCTCTTATCTTCCTAGGACCAAAAACAAAAAGGCTGATACCCTTTCCCGTCAGTTTCCTCACTTAAGTGATTCCTCTGAAGCTCCTATTGAACACATCATACCTCCCTCCTGTGTTGTTGCTCAACTGAATACCACCCTTCTTCAAAGACTGCAACGTGCCCAGTCTAGTAAACCTCCTTAAACTCCTGTGGCTTCCGATATCTTTTTTGTACCTCTGAATCTACGCACTCCTGTGAAGTCCTGGGCTCATGATAGTAAACTTTCAGGACATCCTGGTTTAACAAGGACTTTTAAGCTTCTTTCCCAACATGTATGGTGGCCTACTATGAAGTCTGATGCTCAGGATTATGTGAAAGCCTGCACAACTTGTGCTGCCAACAAAACTCCCTGATCCTTGCCTCCCGGCTTGCTACAACCATTGTCCATTCCCAAACAACCATGGACACACATAACAATGCATTTCATTGTGGACCTTCCTCCTTCTGACCACCATACAGTTATCTGGGTTGTACTGGATCGCTTTTCCAGACTGGCTCATTTTGTACCCCTAACAAAACTGCCTACTGCCCAATAATTATTGTCTTTTTTTCTCTTGCATGTGGTACAACTTCATGGCATTCCTGTGAATATTGTTTCTGACAGAGGTCCACAGTTCATCTCTACCTTTTGGAGAGCCTTTTGTAAGTTGATTGGAACCACTGTTTCCTTATCTTCTGGCTGCCATCCTCAGACCAATGGACTAACTGAGAGAGTAAACCAGGATCTTGAAGCCTACCTTAGAGTCTTTGTCAACACTCTCCATACCAACTGGTCTGAGTTGTTACCCCTAGCTGAGCTGGCAAGAAACACTCATTGGCACTCTTCTCTTCAATGTTCTCCATTTCAAGCCGCAGCATGGTATCAACCTCATGTCTTCCCTCTTTCTGATCAGTCCACTGGGGTTCCTGCTGCAGACTGACATGTTTTTTTTTTTTTTTTAAACTTTTTTTATTGAAAAACTTTTGTACAGGGGAACCTGGACAATGCCACATGGCATTGTACCGCATCAAACATCATAAGGCATGTTTTAGGCATCAAAATACAGACCTGGCAACATAGTAAAGTCCACTTGGGAGCCAAAAAGTCTTTTCATGAACCATGTGGGGCGGCCAAGCCCCCTGCATTATTATAACATATAAACAAAACAACAAATTAAACAAAACACAATAAAATAATAATAAAAAACAAAAAAACAAAAACAAAAATAAAGACAACAGTAGATAAACATTGGTATGGATTGATTTGAAGACCCAGTATTTTTATAGGATAATTGAGCGCATTGAGGGAAGGAAAGAGGGGGGAAACAATTCAGGAGGAACTGACTGCACAACAACCAAGTTGCTTATCAACACATATGTGAGATCCTTTCTGTTATCTGTGGTGTTGTGCCCATTCAGGCCCCCCTCATGAAACCATAGTGCTTGCGCTCTGCAGTCAAATAACTAACTGGGTGGCATATTTTCCATCGTAAGAAGTAAGCAGCGTTAATACCATGTGACATATATATATATATATATATGTGTGTATGCAGCGGCGGATGGTCTTGGTCACACACCTTAGGTCTAGTCAGAGAGCTACAGCCTGTTCATTGCGTCTGTCATGTGAAACATTAGCTACATCTGTGAAATCGTGTCAACTCCAGAACCCGTCAGGCACCAACGGCCATTGAGATTTTCATTAAGCATAAACATTGTATGTTGGAACGGACTCAGAATTCTTTCTCGTATTCCTCTCGGTAAGTTTAGTATGTATGGTTCCCACTTATTTAAAAATGCTTTTATTCTGACCTCCCGGTCCCCTTGTACATCTACTTGTTCTGTCAGGAGCTGCTGGTACAGCACGTGGGTTAGTTTTTTGAAAGGAGGTTCCCTATTCTTGGCCCAATATTGTAACATTAATTTTCTAGCCATAAGTATGACTAGATTGAAAAACTTTTTATGTTTGGAGGGTATGTCAATGTCCTGAAAGAATAGTATGTTTGCTGCGGCCAGTGTTATATTAGTCTTCAGCACTCTTGTCAGCCAGAATTTAACTTTGCCCCAGAATCTCTGCATCTTAGGACAGTCCCAGACTAGATGTATCAGGTCAGGGGTGGGGGCCATGCATTTAGGACATATGTTTGATGCATCTGTAATCCATTTCGCTCTAAGTTTGGGCATGATGTATGCGTGGTGTAAAAATTTTACCTGTGTTTCCCGCAAATTCGAAGACAGGGTAGCTGCTCTAACAGCTGGTATGCTATGTGTGACGTGCTCTTGCGTAACTTCAGGGATTCTCTGTCCCTGCCATTTAGTCAATATGTCTTGCATTGTTTGCGTCTCATTGTGTGCTACAATTAGTTTATAGATAGGTGTGATGGAGTGTATCCCTTGGGAGGCCAAATTACAAAGTATGGATCTTATCTAACGGTGATAAGCCCTCAGGCAGGAGGTTCTGGACATAATGTCGACTTAATAAGCGAATCTATGGGCGTTGGGGAGAGTGTATTGCGCTTGAAGGTCTGAAAAAGGAAGTATCTGGTGTGTGGTAGGATTAAGCAATTGCGCTACCATCTTTAGCCCCTGACGTTCCCAGAGCCCAAAAACAGCCGTTGTGTATCCTGGTATGAAGTCAGGGTTGCCCTGCAATGGTAAGTATTTGCTGAATGTAAAGTCCATTCCCCATGTTTTGCAAAGTTTTGTCCAGGCTCTCAACGGGTCCCTAAACAGTATGTTTTGTTTTACGTGCTGAGGGAGGGCTGAGAGCCGGGTGTGTGGTAGGAAAGCAGGATGTATTGGTGCTAGTAATTCATTTTCTATGGGGTGACTGAAATGGTCTGAGTGGGTCAGCCATCCCACTATAATCTTGGTCAGTGACGCCCAATTATACCATCTGAGATTAGGGAGGCTAAGTCCCCCCGAGCTGATTGGCATTGCCAATTGGAGTCTACTTATGCGTGGTTTTCCTCTATTCCAGATAAACTTACCAAATAAAGTGTCTAAATTATTGAGGTCTCGTTTTGTGAGGAGGATAGGGAGCATCTGGAGAGGATAGAGCAGCTTTGGCAAGACGATCATTTTTAAAAGATGTATCCTACCTGTGAGGGAGAGGGGCAAGTTTCCCCACCCCTTCACCTGGCTACTAATAAGGGTTATAGTGTTACTTATATTTAGGTGATACAATTTATTAGTGTCAATATTCAAGGGGATCCCTAGATAGGTGAAAGTTCCTGAGGTTACTTTTAAGTCGGTGCCTTGCAGTGGTTTATTCTGAGAGTTGAGTAGCCATGTCAGTTCGGATTTGTCCGTATTAACTTTGTAGCCTGTGAATTTGCCAAATGCATTTAGTATGCGTAACAAGTTGGGTACATTGACATGTGGGTTGGGGACATACAATAAAAGGTTGTCAGCATAGAGAGACAGGTGTACAGTTTGCTTATGAATTTTTAGGCCTTCGCTACACTGACGGATATAACATGCTAGTGGCTCTATTGCCAAGTTAAAGAGTAAAGGGGACAGGGGGCAACCCTGTCTGGTCCCTCTCTCTAAGAGGAATGAGGGGGATAACTGGCCATTAATAATTATGGAAGCTGATGGTGATGTATACAGCTGTCGGATTTTGTTAAGAAAGTCGCCAATTATGCCAAATTTTTCCAAGGAAGTGTATAAGTGGTCCCATTCTATTCTATAGAACGCCTTCTCTGCGTCAATGGCGAGAAGGCAGGCATCAGTGTTGGGCTTCTGTGAGGCTGCATAGTGCTGTGTGTTGTAGTGGGATATAATGGCTAATGTCTTTCTGATGTTTATCACTGACGTGCGGTGCTTGATGAAACCTGTCTGGTCAGGGTGTATGATTTCCGGTAATAGAGCTGCCAACCTGTCTGCTAAAATCTTTGTGAATAATTTATAGTCGCTGTTAAGCAACGATATTGGTTGGTATGAGGAGGGTTGTGTATGGTCTCTATTTGGTTTCGGGATTATGCAAATGTTAGCGTCTGTAAATCTCCCATCCGGTATGGATTTCCCTAGTAGGTAGTTAGAATATGTGGTGGCCAAGGTTGGGGCTATGTCTGTGCTGAGGATCTTATAATATTCGGTCGGGAGGGCGTCAGGACCTGCTGCCTTCCCTATTTTCGAATTCCCAATAGCACGCAGTACCTCCTGTGCATGTATGGGAGAATTAAGGCTATCTCTTTGTGTATCCGACAGCCGGGGTACAGTAACCTTCTGCCAGAATGTGTTCTTGTCTTCTCCACTTATATTCTGTCTGGTATATAGGGATTTGTAATAGGCTGTGAACACCTGCATTATGTCTTTAGTGTCTGTCTTAAGGTGGTCTCCCGATTTAATTGCGGTTATAATGGACTTGGGCGTGTGGAGTCTCACTAAGTTTGCTAAGAGTTTACCAGCCTTGTTACCATGACGATAAAACCTGCCTTGCCTATGTAGATTAAATTTATGATCTAGAATCTGCAAGTGTGTATCTCTGTCCTTTTTAACAGTGTAGTATCTTTGGCGGTTTAACTCTGTGGGGTGAGCTAGGTAATCGTTGTAAGCATTAGTTAAGTTCGATAGGAGCTGTGTAGTAACTCTCCTCTGGGATTTAAAATGATGGGCTGTGTATGCTGTGATTTTACCCCTAATGACCGCCTTGGAGGCATGCCAAAACAGGTCCAGATTTGTGCTGTGTTGCTCATTGTCAAAAGTGTATTCTAACCAGTATGCTTTCAAATGTTGTCTAAAGTCTGCATTGGTGTATAGCTGGGAGGGAAACTTCCATGACTGCTTATGGGATTCTGTTCTAAAAGGTTGAAGTGTTAGTTTTATGGGGGCATGGTCTGAGATCGTAATTGGAAGGATAGATGTGCTCAGTATGTTGGGAGTGATTTGAGGGGAAGTAAGAAAATAATCTATTCGGGAGAGAGTGTGGTGCGCCTTAGAGACACATGTGTAATCCCGTTGGTCCGGATGTTGAGATCTCCATAGGTTGTGTAGGCCCAGTCCATCTCTAAACATAGCTATAATTTGCGTTTCATGTTTGTGTTTAAAGTGGGTAACCTTTTTGGTGCCAAGGTGGGTTTGGGTCAAAGAATCTGTCCAATGGGTGGGCTTGCGCCATATTAAAGTCTCCCCCTACTATTACTGGCGAGTCAGAGTATTGGGCAAGAAGTGATTGTAGAGTTGTCCAGAAGGTTTGGTCAGAGTGATTTGGACCATACACATTGCACAGTTGGAAAGTGTGAGTATGGACGTGTAGTGAGGTGAAAATATATCGCCCCTGTCTATCTATTTTTGTGTTGGAAAAGGTCACCGCCAAGTTTTTCCGTACTAAGATTGCTACTCCACACCTCCTCCCCTCTGACGGTGAATACATAATCTGCCCCACCCATCTGATCTTTAATTTTTCATGTTCCTCAGCAGTGAGGTGCGTTTCCTGCAGAAACGCAATGTCTGCATGTATAGAGTTAAGGTATTGGATTATTCTGCTCCTTTTGGCCGGAGATGTTATGCCCCCTACATTCCAGGACACTATATTAATGTTTGTAGTCATAAGGTTAATTGGGGGGGAGGTAATGTCAGCAAAGGTGTCTGGTGGTGGAGAGTTAGATCAGTGACTCTAGCATAAGTTCGGGGGTATTTGGGCCAAATGGCTGTGAAAAGGAAGTGGAGAGCGCAAGTGTTGTGGTTTATGTGTCCTTGTGTGTGGTGTAATAACGGAAAAGACTCACAGGCATCTTTAGTCAGCGGTCGTGGTAATATTTTGTCTTTGCTGTCAGACCATCCGTCGTGCACAGACCGATTGATTCCTACTAAAGACAAAAAATGGTTAATACATGTACCAGCTTTAGGATGAGTGGTTGGGGAGCATATCTGTAGCAATAAATTATAAAGAAGAGGAAGGTTAATGCATGAACCAACCTCAAGGTGAATATTTAGGGGGCATTTCTGTAGCAACAAGTTATAAGGGATGCTCATCAACAGACACCCAAGGTCAGATAAGTGGGCCTTGGCATAACTGAAGGCGAGCATACACATCATATAGAGGATATCAACATAATCAACATAAAAAACAACAACAATAATAACAGTTTGAACTAGCCCTTTTCTCAATGGAGCAGGGGTAACTGCCCCAGGAGCAAGGGTATCAGCAGGAGTCTGAAAGAAGAGAACCCAGAGGGTATTGACAATACTTTCTGTAGCAGCATGGGAGGGGTCTCCTGTTCCCCGAACCTGGTGCTTGTATCTAGGACCTTCTGTCCAAAGAAGAGACATTCAAGTGTCCTTAAGTGTTCCCAATTCATGGGTCCGCTTGGTGTTTTTCAGCATCTAAGAAGGCTTTTAGTTCTTTGGGAGAGTGGAAAAACTTGGCACCTCTGGGAGTTTGCAGTCGAAGCTTTGCTGGATATAGGAGCGCAACTTGTCTGCCCTCCTCATGTAGTTGAGAACAGTAAGGGGCAAATTCCTTACGCATCTTTGTTACCTCCGCAGAAAAGTCTTGAAATAGTAAGAGTTTTTTCCCGTCAAACAGGACGTCTGCATTCAATGATCTGTATGCCCTTAGCAGCGTGAGCTTTTCCTGGTAATTTAAACATTTAAAGATGACCTGTCGGGCTTTGCTGAGGTAGTGGTGGAGAGCCCATTATCTGGACCAATGCGGTGGGCTCTTTCCACATCCAATGGAAGTCTGTCAGGGTCTATGCCCAGTAGCTTAGGAAATGTCAACGCTGTGAATTCCAATAGGTCTTTGGTTTTGATATTTTCAGGGACACCAATTATACAGAGATTGTTGCGTCTACTACGGTTCTCAAGGTCCTCTACCTTGTCTTGTAGGGCTTGATTTTGGCGTAATATTTGCCTGATGGAGGTAGTAGTGTTATTCTGACGATCTTCCATGTCCGAAATTCTCTGTTCTGCCTGGTTCATCCTTGCAGAAAATTGTCGCACTTCGCTTGTCAAGGTATCCATACCAGCTTGCAAAGATTCCATCTTTGGCAGAAAGAAGGATTTCAATTCCTGTAGTAGATTTGTTGGGTCCCCATTAGTTAGATGTGAAGTATTTGGTGAAGGCGGATTTTCAAGATGTATTTCCGCAGTATGACGTTGTCTCCTATCTGCTTGTTTGGATTTTGAAGACATTGTGCTCACCGATGAACTGGAGAGGGACTTGAAGTATTTATCCACCTTCATATGAGGTTCAAGAAACCAGAAAAAAGAGTAATGTTTGTGTTCAGGCAAATATCTAGGCCTAAAAGTTGGCACCTGTAGGTGGCGCTGTTGCGTTGGGATTGTAGGATGTTTTAGATTTTATATGAGATTTACAGTGCCTTATGATAGATCCAGTAACGTGTAATAAAGCTAAAAGTTGTCAGACTTATCCCCAACACCACAATGTCAATAGTTTCCCTGCTAAGCAGCCGCTGGTGAACGCAGATTTGATTGCGTAGTGCTTCATGTGTGATAGGTATCTTGTTTATAGTTTCTTCAAATTATAGGAACTCAATCTGTATTTCAATCTCTGCCTCTGTCTGCAAGTAGTCGCAGCTTTAAGGTGTGGGTCTCTGCAGGAGATTAATTCCCCAGACTGTCAGCAAGCTTGTGCTGCGCTGTGTCCCCTCTTAGATAATGTAGGTTGGTGCAAATAAAGTTACTTGTCCCAGCTAGCATAAAATATAAAGCTGCATAGAATATTGAATAGCTGTATGAGGGCCTTGAGGTAAGAGTTCATAAAATGCCTTTCTGTCACTGCCTCTCTCTGTGAGCTAGTGCTGTGTTAAGGTATGAGGTAGGAAAAGTTTCATAAGTCTCTTAGGTTATCACAGAATAATTCGTTATGTTGTGCTTTCTTTTAAATGGGGCTGATTGGTGTGATGAAGGCTGCCTGTCACTGTCTGTACATCACACAAGGTCTCACAGCATGCGTACTAAGGGACAAAGGCTCTCTGTGTGTTTATCTGACATAGCCTCTATCAAGGCAGTTATTACCAGCCGCGTGGCCTCCTGCGTCGTTGTAGCGATCACTCCGGCTTCTTTGCAGCTTCCCTCTGTGCCGGGTCAGTTCTAGTGTGCCGCCAAAGCCAGTGCACTCACGGAGGTAAAAGAGGGCTCCTCCAAGATGGCGCCCGCGAGTTTAGTTGTTTGCGCAGTGTGGCGCAGTGTCAAATGTCTCCCGGGGCAAGGGCGATGTATCAGCCCTTCACGCTCTTCTCCTGGCCGGTTGGGGTTCTCTGGGCAGTCACCCAACAAGGCAATGGCATGGGAAGAGACAGCTGGCAGCAAAAAATAGCCTTTATACAGAGCTGGTTTACAGAGCTCTTTCCCTTTGCTGCCAGCCGCTAGCTCCGCCCACCGGAAGTGCAGCAGACTGACATGTTACTGAACTCACCACTAATTGGCAACATATTCGCTCTCAGCTATGTTCAGCTGTCTCTGGATATAAAAAGTTTGCTGATCGTCATACAGCTTCTGTATGTGCTATCTCAGTAGGTGAACGTGTTTGGATCTCTACTCGACATATTCTTCTACATCAACCCTGTCACAAATTGGGGCCTAGGTTTATCAGTTCATACAAAGTCCTGAAAAAACTGCCTCCTGTTGCCTACAAAGTGGCCTTGCCTAAAACCCTGCGCATACACCCAGTCTTCCACATCTCACTACTCAAGCCTTACATCAAGAATAGATATACCCAGTTCCGAGCTCCTCCTCCTTAGCTCCTGGTCTGTGGTGACCCTGAATATGAGGTTGCTAAGATCCTGGACTCCAGATACAGACAACTGCAGTATCTGGTACATTGGAAGGGTTACTCTGTGGCAGATTGTTCCTGGATTCCTTCCCATGATGTGCATGCTCCATCTTTGGTCTCCAAATTCCATGCTGCTCATCCTTTGAGGGGGTCTATGTTGCGTTGCGCCGCTCTAGCTATTGCTAGGGATGCAGTGCTTGCTGCTCGTTGCCTAGGGGGGAGTCGGCTCCTGTCTGCGTGCGGAGGTGACGTCATTCCCGAATACTGCCTCCCTTCCTGATGCCAGTCTGGATTCCTCCTGTGGTGCGACCCTGCAGCTATGTAAGTACTTCATTTACATTCACCTGTGCCCAAGTATAGGTGTTACTTTCTGTTCTACTGGGTGTTATTGTTGCTATATGCTGACTGTTATATCATTGCTGAACTCTGCTTGTTTGACCACTCTGCCTGTTTAGCCCTTAACTGCTGGATTGATATACTGCTGCTGAACTCTGCTTGTCTGACCACTCTGCCTGTTTACCCCTTAACTGCTGGATTGATATACTGCTGCCGGACTCTGTTGCCTTACCACTCTGCCTGTTTACCTCTTAACTGCTGGATTGATTTACTGCTGCTGAACTCTGCCTGTCTGACTGCTCTGCTTGTTTAACCCCTATTGCTCTGGACTGCCTTACTGTTGCCAAACCCTGCCTGCCTGACCATCCTAGTGGTTTACCTCTGGACTGCATTACTTTTACCAAACCCTACCTGTCTGACCATCCTAGTGGTTTACCTCTGGACTGCCTTGCTGTTGCTGAACCCTGCCTGCCTGACCTTTCTGGTGGTCTAGTCCTGATTTCCTGCCTGTTACCACCAAATACTATCCTGCCTGTGCTGAGTGCCATCTTGTGAACTTTCTCTGCTCTAGGATATTCCCTATCATTCTGGCTCAACAAGACTACTGGCCGAGTTCAGTCTGTTAGTGGAATATCCCACAAGCATTACAAGAATGGCTTGAGGATCTCTTGACATTGAACTGTACTTTGGAAGCTTGGCGTTTTGACAACTACAGAACCCCCCATCTGAGAGTTATCATTGTGAAAACCTCTGGTTGGATAGCCCACTCTCTGGGATGCCTGCTTAGAAAATCTGCCTCCCAGTTGTCCACCCCTGGTATGTGGATGGCAGAGAGATGGCAATCGTGAAACTCCACCCACTGGAGAATGCAAAACACCTCCTTCGTTGCCAAGGAACTCTGAGTTCCTCCCTTGTGATTGATGTAGGCCACCAAGGTGATGTTGTCTGACTGAAATCTGATAAATTGGACTAAAGCTAGTTGACACCAAGCTATTAAAGCATAGAAAATTATTCTCAACTCCAAGATGTTTATTGGAAGAGACGATTGCTCTGGAGTCCACAGACCCTGTGTCTTTAAGAAACCCCAAACTGTTCCCCAGCCTAACAGACTGGTGTCCATGGTCACAATCACCCAGGAAGGCCTCAGGAAGCATGTGCCCCGAGACAGATGGTCCTGTGAAAACCACCATGAGAGTGAGACTCTTGTTGGGGAATCCAAATTGATATTCTGCGAGAGATCGGAGTGGTCCCCGTTCCATTGACTGAGCATGCATAGCTGCAGAGGTCTCAGATGGAACCGAGCAAAAGGAATGATGTCCATGGAGGCAACCATCAGTCCAATCACCTCCATGCATTGAGCCACAGATGGACGAATAGCAGACTGGAGAGACAGGCAAGAAACATGAAGCTTTGATTTTCTGATGTCCATCAGAAAGATCTTCATGGACAGGGAATCTATGATTTTTCCCAAGAAACAAACCCTTGAATCACTATCCACCCGTGGGAACGTAGAATAGACAACAACATCTCGAAATGAGATCTTGCTAGATGAAAAGATGGTGCTTAAACTAGAATATCGTCTAGATAAGGTACCACAGCAATACCCTGGGAACTTACCACTGCCAGAAGAGCACCCAGAACCTTTGTAAAAATTCTGGGAGCTGTAGCAAGGCCAAAAGAAAGGGCAACAAACTGGAAATGTTTCTCCAGGAAGGCAAACCTTAGATACTGGTAATGATCCCTGTGAAGAGGAACATGAAGAAACACGTCCTTCAGATCTATGGTCATCATGAACTGACCCTTTTGGACCAAAGGAAGAATAGAATGGATGGTCTCCATCTTGAAGGACGGAACCCTGAGGAATTGATTGAGACACTTTAAGTCCATAATGGGATGAAAAGTGCCCTCCTTCTTGGGAACTACAAATAGATTTGAATAGAATCCTAGACCCTGTTCCTCTAGAGGAACCAGAACAATCACTCCCAGGGCTGATAGGTCCTTTATGCAGTTTAAGATGGCCTCTCTCTTTATCTGATTCGCAGATAACTCTGACAGGTGGAACCTGCCCCTGGGAGGACAAGATTTGAATCCTATTCTGTAACCGTAGGATACTATATCTATGGCCCAAGGATCTGGAACATTACGTATCCAAGCCTGCAGAAAAAAAGAAAGCCTGCCCCCCACTTGATCCACTACAGGATCGGGGGCGGCCCCTTCATGTTGATTTAGAATCAACAGAAGGCTTCTTAGCTTGCTTCCCTCTTTTCCAAGGCTGACTGGACCTCCAAGAATTGATCTGACTTAGAAGAGGAAGACTTCTGTCCCTTAAAGTTATGAAAGGAACCAAAATTAGAATTCTGGCAACCCTTAGGTCTTTTCTTTTTATCCTGAGGTAGGAAATAACCCTTTCCACCTGTAATGTCAGAAATAATTTCTGCCAGACCTGGTCCAAACAAGGTTTTACCCTTATAAAGCAGAGATAAAAGCTTGGACTTGGATGTAACATCTGCAGAACAAGATTTTTTTTTTTTTTTAATAATATTTTTTTATTGAGGTATTGAGTTATAACAACAAGATAAAAAATATGTCCAGTCTCAGGTCATAGTTAACAGAAGTGATTATACAATTCTTGTACAGGTAATAAACTTAAGCTAAGGCATTGAAGTGTAAGCATTATAATTATGAGTGCTATGTGTAGCTCATAGCGGTATTGTATACAAATGAGTAAACACTTCCATAGTGCAAAGAAACATATTCAACAAAGAGAGAATTGCTGCCGGAATAAATTATAATACTGTGTCTGTAGTTTTGATCATGTAGTAAATGATATGAAGCGTTAACTATACAAGAGGTTAATGTATACCGAAGATGGGTGGCTGAAACATATAATAAGGAAACCTCTTTTTTTTATCTATAGTAATAATAAGAATGATCCCCAAGTTGCAGTGTTTATCATAAAATAGAGTGTTTATTTAGAGCATCCTGAGGCAAAGCGGGGGTTAGTGATTTGAGTTTATTGGGGTAAGGGAAAGACAGCGGACAAGAGCCGCTCAAAATTAGAGTAAAGGGAGGGGGGCGGGGCCAGTTAGAATGTCTATCCAACAGAACTCTTGGGTCTCTACACTTTATGGTTAATATATGGGTGGTATCAAGGAAAGGAAGTTATGTGTTCACACAGTTAATAATATATGACTATTTGGAGTGTAGAGACAGGAGGTAGGAGCTATTTCAGATGGGGTCCCAAATATCTAGGGCTAACAGTTTTAAGGAGAGAGATGAGATAATACTATGAGTACACTCAGAATGGGCCCACATACTGCAGGTCTGAAATTGTGGTGTCAATAGCCCCTATGAACCAGCACAGGGAGAGAAGGGATGTTGCTATATGGGAGAACAGCAGACACCCTTTATATTTATGTTATATCTAAAGACTGATGTACACTACTCCTTTCACCATAGACAGAATGCTATCTGGTGTGGGTTGTATAATTATTAGGAGTGGGCCCTCATGTGGATTCTGGACATAAAAAAAAAATAAAATAAAAAATAAATAAAATAGTAATAAGACATATCTAAGTAACAGCATTGAAATCCGGAGTGGTTGAAGATGGACTATAATAAAAAATAAACAGTTATGCTCCCTGCAACCATGGAGGTATATTTCGATAGGGATTATGCATTATGGGTTGGAGTGAGAACTATCAATCAATCAGACTCTGTATGCCCTCTAAACCGTTAATATTAGGGATAGTGGGAGTAATGAGGAGCTCAGCACACATTCTATTGCCCAGAAGTAGTATTATGAAGACCAGCACTTATAGACTTATCTATTAAGGGGGATAATGAAGAAGTTTGACCTTATGAGTGAGATTCTCAGTCCCAGATATACTAAACTTACACTATGGATATTCTATAAGTCCTTATAGGGTGACAAAGGTCTATACACACAATTAAGTAAAGATGTGACCGGGCTGTTTAGAGAACATTAATAGAGTTGTATTTGTGAAAGTATATTAGCCCTATAGTAGGCCTTGAAACAGAAGCACTTGGCATGAAGGTGACCTCTACATATCTGAATCTATAGATTAAATGGCTATCTAGGGCCAATGACCAAAGCTAGTCAACGTTATACGCAATAAACATTAAATGTTTATGATAGGTCTCCAACAAGGCTATCTGAAGTTATACTAAGATACCAAATATGTAATAGTAAAATGGCATTCAGCGGCGGCCACATGTGTAAAGCGGTCTAGTAGGCATAATATGTATAATATGTCGCAGGCTATTGTGACGCACATAATACCGTAAGATAAATATGTCTCTTAATGGTCAGCCAGCCCAAGTATATATGTTATGGACTTTTGACCATTTCTAATGGTGGTAAATTAAAGTATATGGTATCAAATGATAGGCATGTAAACCAAGATGTGAAGATCTGCTAAGAGAGATAAATGTTGTAATTCTAATAAGGAGCTTACTATTTTCAAAAGCGTAGATATTAGGATGGTAGATATATAAATTACATGTAGCTGGAGGAAGTTATGCGTTTAAAAACTATAAGAGTAATATGCTGTGGGTATGAAGAAGCAGCCTTGCAGGTTAGAAAGTGTAGGGCATTAATCATATAGCATAAGTATAGCCCAACTATAATATAGCATGGTATGTAAACAGTAATGAGGATCTCATATATCTGACATGCGGATGTAAATATTTTAGGGTCACCCCTACTTAACAAGAAAAGGGTAGATAATATAAAACAACTGAAAACATTAGTACCCCATGAACCATGTACCAAAGTGTACAAACCTTCAAGCATGTATATATATATAAAAAGGGATAAGTAGTAATAGAGGGGTTAAATTTGCTGAACTCTTAGCTAGAGAAGGAGTACCTTAACAGTAGGGATAACATAATATATACGGTGCAAACATGGTACGGTGTATCACCAACTAATAAAAAAAAAAAAATGTCAGCTCATGCGTCCCAAAAGACAGTTTAGGCTGTGATATCTGTCTTGAGAAGCTGTCTTTTAGCCTATGCCTGTAATCGAAAGTACTCCAGTCCCTGTCAGCTGTATTGAGATGTAGAGACTGCTTAGCCAGGCGGAAAGGTTCCGTATCCAGTCTCCAGGATACAGGTGCTGATGGTCGCAAAGAGCTGATCCTCCATAGGGTAGAGAGTGCAGCTTAACTCCGTAGAGCAGCCTGTATGACAAAGTTCCCGGAGGGTCAACCAGGTATGTGTTCACCTTCAGGACCGCGGTTATCTTAGCTTCTAGCGTGGCTAATTCAGGATCCGGTGCTCTCAGACTAACTCGTAAGTCCCTTTCGTTCGGCTCATGATGACATCTGTGAGCTCCTGTCAGAACAGTAGCCACTTTCAGGGGAGAAAGAATTTTTGAATCATGCAGGGACTGCGGTCGGGTAGATTTAGTGGAACTCTGATTGTAGCCGCCATCTTGTCTGTGAGGTGGAATGTAGAACTGCTCACGGAGCTGGGTAAGTAGCAGGTTCAATTCAGAAAAGTGATCGTCCAGACTCTCACAAACCCGTTCTTCGAACTTATGTAGGGCAGCCTCCAGATTCCAGATCCATTTAGGAGGTGCGATGAGATGGGCACTTCAGGAATGCTAGGAGAAAGTATAGCCCCTCCGCCTTGTTAGATAATTTAGGCCCCGAACTGTAATGTCACTTAAAGAGCTCAAGAGTCAATAACTGGAGGACTCATGCTGCAGAGGGTTAACAGATGTGGTTATCTTCAACCTCTTAGAAGTTTAAAAGTCTAGTCCATTAGATAATTGTCTGTCTTTTATCAATTATAGTAGGAGAGCTCAGTGAAAACACGTCTACTCTCCTTGCTGGTTAGCTCCGCCCCCGCAGAACAAGATTTTAACCAGAGAGTTTTGCGAGCTTGTAATGAACAGTATATGTGAAATCTATTTCTTAATCCCTATTGCAGGATATAAGTTCATAATATAAATATGTGGTTCTGTTCCTTTAAGAATATTTAAACTTAGTATTTTGTGTAAGGATATGTCTCATTAAAATAGAAGTAGCTAGATGCAAAGCTTGTACAAATAACTTACGGCTAGATTACGAGCTTTGCGTTATGAGTGAAAAAGCAGTGTTATGGGTTATAACGCTGCTTTTTCACTACCGCTGCTATTATGAGCTATACCGCACACATTTTTGGCCGTAACGCAAATTAATTTACGCAATTTGCGTAAAGTATTTTTTCAATGGGACTTCCATAGCGCCAATATTACAAGCTTTTTCTGGGAGGCCAAAAAGTAAGCGGTACAGCCTAAACCGCAATATTCGTAACGCAATCTAAAGTGAGTAGTTATGAGTTTTACGCTACAAAGCTGTAGCATAAAACTCATAACTAAAGTGCTAAAAAGTACACTAACACCCATAAACTACCTATTAATCCCTAAACCAAGGCCCTCCCGCATGGCAAACACTAAAATAAAATGATTAACCCCTAATCTGCCTCTCCTGACATCGCCACCACTATAATAAACATATTAACCCCTAAACCACCGCACTCCATGCATCGCAAACACTAGTTAAATATTCTTAACCCCTAATCTGCCGCCCCTAACATCGCCGCCACCTACCTACATTTATTAACCCCTAATCTGACGCCCCCAACGTCGCCGCCACTATACTAAATTTATTAACCCCTAAACCTAAGTCTAACCCTAAACCTAACACCCCCTTACTTAAATATAATTAAAATAAATCTAAATAAAACCTACTATCATTACCTAAATTATTCATATATAAATCTAAATATCTATAAAATAAACCCTAAGATAGCTACAATATAACTAATAGTTACATTGTAGCTATCTTAGGGTTTATTTTTATTTTACAGGCAAGTTTGTATTTATTTTAACTAGGTAGAATAGTTACTAAATAGTTATTAACTATTTACTAACTACCTAGCTAAAATAAATACAAATTTACCTGTAAAATAAAACCTAACCTGTCTTACACTAACACCTAACCTTACACTACAATTAAATACATTACCTAAATTAAATACAATTACCTAAATCACAAAAAACAAACAAATCTAATAGCACTATCAAAATAAAAAAGCCCCCCAAAATAAAAAAAAACCCTAGCCTAAACTAAACTACCAATAACCCTTAAAAGGCCCTTTTTTGCTGGCATTTAGCTCTTTTTCAAAAGCCCAAACCTTAATCTAAAAATAAACCCATTCAATAAACCCTTAAAAAAAACCTAACACTAACCCCTGATGATCCACTTACAGTTTTGAAGACCGAACATCCATCCTCAACGAAGCAGGGAGAAGTCTTCATCTAAGCGGCAAGAAGTCCTCAATGAAGCCGGGAGAAGTCTTCATCCAAGCCGGCAGAAGTGGTCCTCCAGACGGGCAGAAGTCTTCATCCAGACGGCATCTTCTATCTTCATCAATCCGGCGCGGAGTGGCTCCATCTTCAAGACATCCGGCGCAGAGCATCCGCTTCCATCTCTTCTTCCAGAATGAAGGTTCTATCAGCCAATCGGAATTGAAGGTGAAAAAATCCTATTGGCTGATGCAATCAGCCAATAGGATTGAGCATGCATTCTATTGGCTGTTCCTATCAGCCAATAGAATGCAAGCTCAATCCTATTGGCTGATTGGATCAGCCAATAGGATTGACGCTCAATCCTATTGGCTGATTGAATCAGCCAATAGGATTTTTTCCCCTTTAATTCCGATTGTCTGATAGAATTCTATCAGCCAATCGGAATTCAAGGGACGCTATCTTGAATGATGTCATTTAAAGGAACCTTCATTCTGGAAGAAGACTTCGATGGAAGAGGATGCTCCGCGCCGGATGTCTTGAAGATGCAGCCGCTCCGCGCCGGATGGATGAAGATAGAAGATGCTGTCTGGATGAAAACTTCTGCCCGTCTGGAGGACCACTTCTGCCGGCTTAGATGAAGACTTTTCCCGGCTTTGTTGAGGACTTCTTGCCGCTTGGATGAAGACTTCCTCCGGCTTCGTTAAGGATGGATGTCCGGTCTTCAAAACTGTAAGTGAATCTTCAGGGGTTAGTGTTAGGTTTTTTTAAGGGTTTATTGGGTGGGTTTTATTTTTAGATTAGGGTTTGGGCTTTTGAAAAAGAGCTAAATGCCCTTTTAAGGGAAAATCCCATCCAAATGCCCTTTTCAGGGCAATGGGGAGCTTAGGATTTTTTAGTTAGGATTTTATTTGGGGGGGTTGGTTGTGTGGGTGGTGGGTTTTACTGTTGGGGGGGTGTTTGTATTTTTTTACAGGTAAAAGAGCTGATTTCTTTGGGGCAATGCCCCACAAAATGCCCTTTTAAGGGCTATTGGTAGTTTAGTTTAGGCTAGGTTTTTATTTTTTATTTTGGGGGGGGCTTTTTTATTTTGATAGGGCTATTAGGTGTAATTAGTTTAAATATCTGATAATTTCTTTTTTTTTTGTGTTATTTAGTGTTTTTTTTTGTAATTTAGGTAATTGTATTTAATTTAGGTAATGTATTTAATTGTAGTGTAAGGTTAGGTGTTAGATGTAAAGACTTCATTCGAAGAGGATGCTCCGTGCCGGATGTCTTGAAGATGGAGCCGCTCCGCACCGGTTGGATGAAGATAGAAGATGCCGTCTGGATGAAGACTTCTGCCCGTCTGGAGGACCACTTCTGCCGGCTTGGATGAAGACTTCTCCCGGCTTCATTGAGGACTTCTTGCCGCTTAGATGAAGACTTCTCCCGGCTTCGTTGAGGATGGATGTCTGGTCTTCAAAACTGTAAGTGGATCTTCAGGGGTTAGTGTTAGGTTTTTTTAAGGGTTTATTGGGTGGGTTTTATTTTTAGATTAGGGTTTGGGCTTTTGAAAAAAGCTAAATGCCCGCAAAAAGGCCCTTTTAAGGGCTAATGGTAATTTAGCTTAGGCTAGTGGTTTTTTTTTATTTTGGGGGGGCTTTTTATTTTGATAGGGCTATTAGATTAGGTGTAATTAGTTTAAATATCTGATAATTTCTTTTTTTTTGTGTTATTTAGTGTTTTTGTGATTTAGGTAATTGTATTTAATTTAGGTAATGTATTTAATTGTAGTGTAAGGTTAGGTGTTAGGTGTAAAGACTTCGATGGAAGAGGATGCTCCGCGCCAGATGTCTTGAAGATGGAGCCGCTCCGCGCCGGATGGATGAAGATAGAAGATGCCGTCTGGATGAAGACTTCTGCCCGTCTGGAGGACCACTTCTGCCGGCTTAGATGAAGACTTCTCCCGGCTTTGAAGATAGAAGATGCCGTCTGGATGAAGACTTTTGCCCGTCTGAAGGACCACTTCTGCCGACTTGGATGAAGACTTCTCCCGGCTTCATTGAGGACTTCTTGCCGCTTAGATGAAGACTACTCCCGGCTTCGTTGAGGATGGATGTCCGGTCTTCAAAACTGTAAGTGGATCTTCAGGGGTTAGTGTTAGGTTTTTTTAAGGGTTTATTGGGTGGGTTTTATTTTTAGATTAGGGTTTGGACTTTTGAAAAAGAGCTAAATGCCCGCAAAAAAGGCCCTTTTAAGGGCTAATGGTAGTTAAGTTTAGGCTAGGGTTTTTTTTTATTTTGGGGGGCTTTTTATTTTGATAGGGCTATTAGATTAGGTGTAATTAGTTTAAATATCTGATCATTTCTTTTTTTATTTTGTGTAATTTAGTGGGGTTTTTTTGTAATTTAGGTAATTGTATTTAATTTAGGTAATGTATTTAATTGTAGTGTAAGGTTAGGTGTTAGTGTAAGACAGGTTAGGTTTTATTTTACAGGTAAATTTGTATTTATTTTAGCTAGGTAGTTAGTAAATAGTTAATAACTATTTACTAACTAGTCTACCGAGTTAAAATAAATACAAACTTGCCTGTAAAATAAAAATAAACCCTAAGCTAGCTACAATGTAACTATTAGTTATATTGTAGCTAGCTTAGGGTTTATTTTATAGGTAAGTATTTAGTTTTAAATAGGAATAATTTAGGTAATGATAATAGGTTTTATTTAGATTTATTTTAATTATATTTAAGTTAGGGGGTGTTAGGGTTAGAATTAGACTTAGGTTTAGGGGTTAATAAATTTAGTATAGTGGTGGCGCCGTTGGGGGCGGCAGATTAGGGGTTAATAAATGTAGGTAGGTGGCAGCGATGTTAGGGGCAGCAGCTTAGGGGTTAATAATACTTAACTAGTGTTTGCGAGGCGGGAGTGCGGCGGTTTAGGGGTTAATATCTTTATAGTGGTGGCGATGTCCGGAGCGGCAGATTAGGGGTTAATAAGTATAATGTAGGTGTTGACGATGTCGGAGGCGGTAGATTAGGGGTTAATAAGTGTAAGATTAGGGGTGTTTAGATTCGGGGTTCATGTTAGGGTGTTAGGTGTAAACATAAATTTTGTTTCCCCATAGGAATCAATGGGGCTGCTTTTTTGCAGGTGTTAGACTTTTTTTCAGCCGGCTCTCCCCATTGATGTCTATGGGAAGATCGTGCACGAGCACATAAAACCAGCTCACCGCGGCTCTCAGCAGCACTGGTATTGGAGTGCGGTATGGAGCTCAATTTTGCTCTATGCTCACTTCTTGCTTGATAACACCGGGTTTTTATAAACCTGTAATACCAGCGCTGTAGGGAAGTGAGCGGTGACAATAACGTGCAAGTTAGCACCGCACCCCTCATAACGCAAAACTCGTAATCTAGCTGTTACTTCCTAATGAGTAAAATTTAATATAAGAGACTTGAAGTGATGTTTGGTAAGACTGTAGGAATAATGGTTCAAAAGCCAAATAAATTCAAGTCTATAGAAATCTGCAGAAGTGTTAACAGCAACCTAGGTTAAAAAACAATAAATAAAAGTTAGGATAGATCTTACCCTCAAAAGTAAATGTCACTGACCGTCAGAGGAGATGGAATCCGGTAAGATGCAGCAGCAGTCAGTGTGAGGTGAGAGGAATACTGAACAGGAACTGCAGGCAAGGAGTGGGAAGACACAGCAGTGTTACAGGTGAAACTCTGGAAGTGCTGCTGAGAGCTGCTGAGTGATGACAGGGAGTGAAAATGAAGAAATGCTGTAAATCTCTGCAGGAGGCTGGTAAGCAGGAGAAAGGAAATCCAAATCCTCTTGTAGAAGGAAACTTTAACAAAAGTACTCCTAAGTAGTAAGTTGAAAAAATAATATCCACAGAAGAGAGAAAACTTTGAGAAATAAGCTTCTAACAAAAATGAAGCAGGAAGCTGTTCAAACTTCAATACCAAGCATGCTAATGAAGTAACAGCTGTATTATATAGGCTGATTGGTTCACACCTCTTAAAGGGAAAGACAGAATGTTACAGGGCTCCCCCTTAAAGAAACCTCTCTGAGGTTCAAGGCCTGGGACGGTCTGGGTGTCTCCTGTGAAAAATTGACACAAGTCGGGTGCAGAGAGATTGGAGGAGAGTTCCCAAAAGTCTTCCTCGTTAGGGAAACCCAATGCACAAGATACTGGAGACGACCAAAGATCTTTTCGACCTCAAACTCAGTATCAGGTACAATAGGTAGCGAATGTGAAGAATGGATTTTGAGAATTTCGAAGAGCCTTATAAGGTTTAAGCAGAGCAACATAAAATGTCGGGAAGGAAGATCCAATATTATGGCATTATCATTTACAACCTTTGCTACTGGAAAGGAACAAATATAGAACCTATTAAACTTTTTGCAAGGAACTGATAACCTGAGATATTTCGTCAATAACCAAACTAAATCACCAGGTGAGTTCGTGGAGGATTGTCTATGCCTAAGATCGTAATACTTCTTATGTCTGAGATGAGCTTGTTTAATGTTATCAGCAAGTAAAGTGAAAGCTTCAACCATTGTGTTAGTAACGTAATTTACAACTGGACAATCACTTTGATTTTCAGGAAACAAATGAAAGGTTGGGTGGTAACCATAATTGGCATAAAATGGTGTTGTTTTGATTGATGAGTGATGGGTATTATTGTGAGCAAATTCGGCTAATGGAAGTAGAGATGTCCAATTATCATGGAATTGATTTTTATAACCCCGGAGATAGTCTTCTAACCACTGGTTAGTTCACTCTGTTTGCCCGTTGGTTTGGGGAGGAAACGTGGTAGATAATTGGCGGTTTATCTTCAAGATCTGACACATTTGTTTCCATACACGGGAGGTAAACTGGGTACCCCTATCAGTTGTTATACTAGTTGGTATACCATGTAGTTTGACAATGTTGCTGATGAGTAAATTTATGGTTTCTATACTGGTTGGTTGTGAAAGGGAATGAAATGTGACATTTTTGTGAAAAAAACAACCACCACCATAATGGTATTATTTTTTTCTGATTGAGGTAGTTCTACAATAAAGTCAATGGCAATATCCTGCCATGGTCTTTGATGGTTCTCTTATTTAACTCACGGTAATCCACTATGCAATGTCTGATCTTTGTTTGTAACAAAAAATATCCCCTCACCTGCGGGGGAAGTCGATGGCCTTATAAAGCCTTTTCGAAGATTGTCATTAATATATTCCTTTAATTTCTCTAACTCTGGTTGGGATAAAGGAAATATATGTCCATATGGGACGTTAGAGCCAGGTATTAGGTCAATGGGACAGTCATAATCCCTATGTGTTGGCAATGATTCTGCCTCTTGTTTATCAAATACTTGGGAAAAATCGGAAAAGAAACTAGGTACTTGATTCTCTGTTATGTTAAGAATTGGGAGTGTTGGAGTACAAGTATTTAGACAATAAGGGGATAGGAACTTGTGGGAGTTATCTGCCCAATTAATGGTTGGTTAATGTTGCCTTAACCAATGTAAACCAAACACTAATGAGTATATTGGAGAAGTTATCACATGAAATGAGATAAACTCCTGGTGATTCTCTTGCACATTAATAAGTAGTGGGATTGTTTGGTGGGTAAAAGGACCTGTTTCTAGACATTTTCCATCAATAAGTCTTACAGAAACGGGTTTTTGCTTTTGAATAACTGGTATTTTATTAGTATTTACAAGGTTGATATCTATATAACAGGCGTAGGCTCCTGAATCCAGCATGGCATCAAGATTAAGTCGCTGGTGTCCCCACTGTAAAGAAACAGTTATTAGAAAGTAATTGGGCTGTTTTGTGGTTAAGGTAAGGCAATCCACTGGATGAGAGGTCTTACCTAGTTTCTGCTTTTTTAGTGATGGACAATCAGATACTGAATGTTCTTTTGACGCGCAGTACATACAAAGTCCATTTTCTTTTCTGCTACGCTTTTCCTCTATAGTAAGGGGTCCCCTTATGAATCCAATTTCCATAGATTCATCCTGTGTTTTATTATGTGACGTTGGGTTTTTTGATATAGGACATTTCACATATGTTTCTGTGTAACCTCTCTCTTGCTTCCTTTCCCTAAACCTACGGTCTATTTTTATGACTAAAGCAATAAGGGCTTCAAGGTTATCTGGAATATCTATTCTGGCTAATTCATCTTTTATGGGATCAGACAAACCAAGTCTGAACTGATTCTTTAAAGAAATCTCCTTCCACTCAGTATCTCATTGCCATATTTTGAACTCTGAAATATAGTCCTCAACAGGTCTTTTTTTTTAGGTTACATAACTTAGTTTCTGCTGTTTGTTGTCTATGAGGATCCTCATATAGAGTGGCCATAGTTTTAAAAAAAATCCTCAAAGGAGCTCAAAATGGGGTCATTTAATTCAAATAGGGTATCTGCCCATGCACAGGGTTCCCATTTTAAATAGGAGATTACAGTTAGTACTTTGATTTTATCATTAGTGAATGTCTTGGGTTTTAGACAAGTAAATAATTTACATGAATTGTGAAATTGTCTGAATGTTTTCCTATCTCCATGAAACTACTCTGGGGGGCTTACAGGTGGTTCAGTGATAGTTTCCTGGATATTACTTGTAGCACTAAGACCCTCTTTAATAATGTTTTTAAATGTTTGATTTTCTACTTGGAGGTCACGTAGACCTTGAGTTAGTTGATCCACATTATGGGATAATTCCATCACATGATTTGTTAAATCAGCTGGGTTCATGATGTTTATTTCTAGGCTTGGTATTCTGTAATGAACAGTATATGTGAAATCTATTTCTTAATCCCTATTGCAGGACATAAGTTCATAATATAAGTATGTGGTTCTGTTCCTTTAAGAATTTTAAACTTAGTCTTTTGTGTAAGGATATGTCTCATTAAAATAGAAGTAGCTAGATGCAAAGCTTGTACAACTAACTTACTTCCTAATGAGTAAAATTTAATATAAGAGACTTGAAGTGATGTTTGGTAAGACTGTAGGAATAATGGTTCAAAAGCCAAATAAATTCAAGTCTATAGAAATCTGCTGAAGTGTTAACAGCACCTAGGTTAAAAGCAATAAATAAAAGTGAGGATAGATCTTACCCTCAAAAGTAAATGTCACTGACCGTCAGAGGAGATGGAATCCGGTAAGATGCAGCAGCAGTCAGTGTGAGGTGAGAGGAATACTGAACAGGAACTGCAGGCAAGGAGTGGGAAGACACAGCAGTGTTACAGGTAGGGTTGCCACCTTTTGCCCAAAAAACATCCTGGACACTTTTTAAGTGGGCATGGAGAGGGCGTGGTTTGGAGGTGTGGCTTTAGGGCTTGGCTTGTCACAGCCTCAAATTCATTATGAAATGTATTTTATATATATATATATATATATAAATATATATATAAATATATAGATAAAAAATATATATATATATAAATATATAGATAATATATATATATATATATATATATAATATTAATATATATATTAATTATCGGCTAGATTACAAGTTTTTGTCAGTAATGGTGTGCGGTGCTAACGAGCATTTTTTGCTCACCGCTCACTTAAGACAACGCTGGTATTACAGGTTATTTTTAAACCCGGCGTTAGCCGCAAAAAAGTAAGCGGAGAGCAAAATTTAGCTCCACATCTCACCTCAATACCAGCGCTGCTTACGGTAGCGGTAAGCTGGCTAAACATGCACGATTTCCCCATAGGAAACAATGGGGCTGAGCCGGCTGAAAAAAAACCTAACACCTGCAAAAAAGCAGCGTTCAGCTTCTAACGCAGCCCCATTGTTTCCTATGGGAAAATACATTTTATACCTACACCTAACACCCTAACATGAACCCCGAGTCTAAACACCCCTAATCTTACACTTATTAACCCCTAATCTGCCGCCCCCGACATCGCCGACACCTGCATTATAGTATTAACCCTTAATCTTCCGCTACGGACACCGCCGCCATCTACATTATACCTATGAACCCCTAATCTGCTGACCCCAACATCGCCGAACCCTACATTATATTTATTAACCCCTACTCTGCCGCCCCCAACGTCGCCGCAACCTACCTACATTTATTAACCCCTAATCTCCCGCCTCCAACGTCGCCGCCACTATAATAAAGTTATTAACCCCTAAACCTAAGTTTCACCCTAACCCTAACACCCTCCCTAATTGAAATATATTTTAAAATAATCTAAATAAAATTACTACAATTAAATAAATTAATCCTATTTATAACTAAATACTTACCTATAAAATAAACCCTAAAATAGCTACAATATAACTAATAGTTACATTTGTATCTATCTTAGGGTTCATTTTTATTTTACAGGCAACTTTGTATTTATTTTAACTAGGTACAATAGTTATTAAATAGTTATTAACTATTTAATAACTACCTAGCTAAAATAAATACAAAAGTACCTGTAAAATAAAACCTAACCTAAGTTACAATTACACCTAACACTACACTATAATTAAATCCCTAAACTAAATACAATAAAATAAAATAAACTAAAGTACAAAAAAAACACGAAATTACAGAAAATAAAAAAATAATTACAAATTTTTAAACTAATTACACCTAATCTAATCCCCCTAATAAAATAAAAAAGCCCCCAAAATAATAATAATAATAATCCCTACCCTATACTAAATTACAAATAGCCCTAAAAGGGCTTTTTGTGGGGCATTGCCCCAAAGTAATCAGCTCTTTTACCTGTAAAAAAATCCGGAGCATAGCGGGTCCATCTTCAAGCCAACCGACGCGGAGCATCCTCTTCTTCCGACAACTCCCGATGAATGAAGGTTCCTTTAAATGATGTCATCCAAGATGGCGTCCCTTGAATTCCGATTGGCTGATAGGATTCTATCAGCCAATCGGAATTAAGGTAGGAAAAATCCTATTGGCTGATGCAATCAGCCAATAGAATTGAGCTTGCATTCTATTGGCTGATTGGAACAGCCAATAGAATGCAAGCTCAATCCTATTGGCTGATTGGATCAGCCAATAGGATTGAACTTCAATTCTATTGGCTGATTGCATCAGCCAATAGTATTTTTCCAACCTTAATTCCGATTGGCTGATAGAATCCTATCAGCCAATCAGAATTCAAGGGACGCCATCTTGGATGACGTCATTTAAAAGAACCATCATTCGTCGGGAGTCATCGGAAGAAGAGGATGCTCCGCGTCGGTTGGCTTGAAGATGGACCCACTACGCTCCGGATGGATGAAGATAGAAGATGCCGCCTGGATGAAGACTTCTGCCCGTCTGGAGGTCCTCTTCTGCCCGGATAGGATGAAGACTTCTGCCCGTCTGGAGGTCCACTTGTGCTAGGTTGGGTGAAGATGTCTCAAGGTAGGGTGATCTTCAAGGGGTTAGTGTTAGGTTTTATTAATGGGGGATTGGGTGGGTTTTAGAGTAGAGTTGGGTGTGTGGGTGGTGGGTTTTAATGTTGGGGGGTATTGTATTTTTTTTTACAGGTAACAGAGCTGATTACTTTGGGGCAATGCCCCGCAAAAAAGCCCTTTTAAGGGCTATTTGTAATTTAGTATAGGGTAGAGATTTTTATTATTTTGGGGGGATTAGTTTAAAAATTTGTAATTATTTTTTTATTTTCTGTAATTTACACCTAGATTTAGAGTTTTGCATTAGAAGGGGTGCGTTAGCTACGCGTGTCTTTTTCCCCCCGCACCTTTTAAACAACGCTGGTATTGAGAGTTCTCTGAAGGGCTGCGTTAGGCTCCAAAAAGGGAGCGTACAGGCATATTTACCGCCACTGCAAATCTCAATACCAGCGTTGCTTACGGACACGGCCAGCTTCAAAAACGTGCTCATGCACAATCGAATCCCCCCATAGGAAACAATGGGGCAGTTTGAGCTGGAAAAAAACCTAACACCTGCAAAAAAGCAGCGTTCAGCTCCTAACGCAGCCCCATTGTTTCCTATGGGGAAACACTTCCTAAGTCTGCAGCTAACACCATAACATGAACCCCGAGTCTAAACACCCCTAACCTTACACTTATTATCCCCTAATCTGCCACCCCCGCTATCGATGACCCCTGCATATTATTTTTAACGCCTAATCTGCTGCTCCTTATACCGCCGCAACCTACATTATCCCTATATACCCCTAATCTGCTGTCCCTAACATCGCCGACCCCTATATTATATTTATTAACCCCTAATCTGCCCCCCCAACGCCGCTGCCACCTAACTACACTTATTAATCCCTAATCTGCCGACCGCACCTCGCCGCCACTATAATAAATGTATTAACCCCTAAACCGCCTCACTCCCGCCTCAAAAACCCTATAATAAATAGTATTAACCCCTAATATGCCCTCCCTAACATCGACGACACCTAACTTCAAGTATTAACCCCTAATCTGCCGACCGGACCTCACCGCTACTATAATAAAGTTATTAACCCCTAAAGCTAAGTCTAACCCTAACACTAACACCCCCCTAACTTAAATTTAATTTAAATCTAACGAAATAAAATAAATCTTATTAAATAAATTAATCCTATTTAAAGCTAAATACTTACCTGTAAAATAAACCCTAATATAGCTACAATATAAATAATAATTATATTGTAGCTATTTTAGCATTTATATTTATTTTACAGGCAACTTTGTATTTATTTTAAACAGGTACAATAGCTATTAAATAGTTAATAACTATTTAATAGCTACCTAGTTAAAATAAGTACAAAATTACCTGTAAAATAAATCCTAACCTAAGTTACAATTAAACCTAACACTAAACTATCAATAAATTAATTAAATAAACTACCTACAATTATCTACAATTAAATCAACTAAACTAAATTACAAAAACAAACAAACACTAAATTACAAAAAATAAAAAAAGATTACAAGAATTTTAAACTAATTACACCTACTCTAAGCCCCCTAAAAAAATAACAAAGCCCCCCAAAATAAAAAAATGCCCTACCCTATTCTAAAATAAAAATTTAACAGCTCTTTTACCTTTCCAGCCCTTAAAAGGGCCTTTTGCGGGGCATGCCCCAAAGAAAACAGCTCTTTTGCATTTAAATTTAAAACAGCTCTTTTGCAATCAGCCAATCAGATTCAAGTTCAATTGGATTGGCTGATCCAATCAGCCAATCAGATTGAGCTTGCATTCTATTGGCTCATCGGAACAGCCAATAGAATGCAAGCTCAATCTGATTGGCTGATTGGATCAGCCAATCCGATTGAACTTGAATCTGATTGGCTGATTCAATCAGCCAATCAGATTTTTCCTACCTTAATTCCGATTGGCTGATAGAATCCTATCAGCCAATCGGAATTGGAGGGACGCCATCTTGGATGACGTCACTTAAAGGAACTTTCATTCATCGGGAGTCGCCGGAAGAAGAGGATGGATCTGCGTCGGCTGCTTCAAGATGGTCCCACTCCGTGCAGGATGGAAGAAGATAGAAGATGCCGCCTGGATGAAGATGTCTACCGGTCCGGATGTCCTCTTCTTGTCGGATAGGATGAAGACTTCGGACCCTCTTCTGGACCTCTTCTTGCCGGATAGGATGAAGACTTCGGACCCTCTTCTGGAAGGATCGGTGATACCCGGCGTGGTGAAGATAAGGTAGGGAGATCTTCAGGGGCTTAGTGTTAGGTTTTTTAAGGGGGGTTTGGGTTAGATTAAGGGTATGTGGGTGGTGGGTTGTAATGTTGTGAGGGGTATTGTATGTTTATTTTAATGCAAAAGAGCTGTTTTCTTTGGGGCATGCCCCGCAAAAAGGCCCTTTTAAGGGCTGGTAAGGTAAAAGAGCTGTTAAATTTTTATTTTAGAATAGGGTAGGGCATTTTTTTATTTTGGGGGGCTTTGTTATTTTTTTAGGGGGCTTAGAGTAGGTGTAATTAGTTTAAAATTCTTGTAGTCTTTTTTTATTTTTTTGTAATTTAGTGTTTGTTTGTTTTTGTAATTTAGTTTAGTTGATTTAATTGTAGATAATTGTAGATAGTTTGTTTAATTAATTTATTGATAGTGTAGTGTTAGGTTTAATTGTAACTTAGGTTAGGATTTATTTTACAGGTAATTTTGTAATTATTGTAACTAGGTAGCTATTAAATAGTTATTAACTATTTAATAGCTATTGTACCTAGTTAAAATAAATACAAAGTTGCCTGTAAAATAAATCTAAATCCTAAAATAGCTACAATATAATTATTCGTTATATTGTAGCTATATTAGAGTTTATTTTACAGGTAAGTATTTAGCTTTAAATAGGATTAATTTATTTAATAAGATTTATTTTATTTCGTTAGATAAAAATTATATTTAACTTAGGGGGATGTTAGTGTTAGGGTTAGACTTAGCTTTAGGGGTTAATACATTTATTAGAGTAGCGGCGAGGTCCGGTCGGCAGATTAGGGGTTAATACTTGAAGATAGGTGTCGGCGATGTTAGGGAGGGCAGATTAGGGGTTAATACTATTTATTATAGGGTTTTTGAGGCGGGAGTGAGGCGGTTTAGGGGTTAATACATTTATTATAGTGGCGGCGAGGTCCGGTCGGCAGATTAGGGGTTAATAAATGTAGGTAGGTAGCGGCGACATTGGGGGGGCAGATTAGGGGGTGATAAATATAATATAGGGGTCAGCGATGTTAGGGGCAGCAGATTAGGGGTACATAGGGATAATGTAGGTTGCGGTGGTGTGCGGTCGGCAGATTAGGGGTTAAAAAAAATTAATAGAGTGGAGCCGATGTGGGGGGACCTCGGTTTAGGGGTACATAGGTAGTTTATGGGTGTTAGTGTACTTTAGAGCACAGTAGTTAGGAGCTTTATGAGCCGGCATTAGCCCATAAAGCTCTTAACTCCTGACTTTTTCCTGCGGATGGAGTCTTGTTGTTAGAGTTCTAACGCTCACTTCAGCCAAGACTCTAAATACCAGCGTTAGAAAGATGCCACTGAAAAGATAGGATACGCAATTGACGTAAGGGGATCTGCGGTATGGAAAAGTCGCGGCTGGAAAGTGAGCGTTAGACCCTTTCCTGACTGACTCTAAATACCAGTGGGCGGCCAAAACCAGCTTTAGGACCCCCTAACGCTGGTTTGGACGGCTAACGCAGAACTCTAAATCTAGGCGTTAGTGTTTGTTTGTTTTTTGTACTTTATTTTATTTTATTTAATTGTATTTAGTTTAGGGATTAAATTTAATTATAGTGTAATGTTAGGTGTAATTGTAACTTAGGTTATGTTTTATTTTACAGGTAAATTTGTACTTATTTTAGCTAGGTAGTTATTAAATAGTTAATTACTATTTAATAACTATTGTACCTAGTTAAAATAAATACAAAGTTGCCTGTAAAATAAAAATAAACCCTAAGCTAGCTACAATGTAACTATTAGTTATATTGTAGCTATCTTAGGGTTTATTTTATTGGTAAGTATTAAGTTTTAAATAGGATTAATTTATTTAATTGTAGTAATTTTATTTAGATTATTTTAAATTATATTTAAGTTAGGGGGGTGTTAGGGTTTGGGTTAGACTTAGATTTCGGGGTTAATACATTTAGTATAGTGGCGGCGACGTTGGGGGCGGCAGATTAGGGGTTAATAAATGTAGGTAGGCGTCGGCGATGTTAGGGACGGCAGATTAGGGGTTAATAATATTTAACTAGTGTTTGCGAGGCGGAAGTGCGGAGGTTTAGGGGTTAATATATTTATTAAAGTGGCGGTGATGATCGGTCGGCAGATTAGGTGTTAAAAATTTTAGTTAAGTGTTTGCGATGTGGGGGGGGGGCTCTGTTTAGGGGTTAATAGGTAGTTTATGGGTGTTAGTGTACTTTTTAGCACTTTAGTTAGAGTGTTATGTTACGGCGTTAGCCCATAAAACTCTTAACTACTGACTTTTAAATGTGGTAGGAGTCTTGACAGGAGAGGGTGTACCGCTCACTTTTTCCAAGATTCGTAATACCGGCGTTAGGAAAATCCCATTGAAAAGATAGGATCCGCAGTTGACTTAAGGGGATTTGCGGTATGCTCGAGTCGCGGAAAAAAAGTTAGCGGTACACCTGTACCTGCAAGACTCGTAATACCAGCGGGCATTAAAAAGCAGCGTTGGGACTTCTCAACCCTGCTTTTTAAGGCTAACGCAAGACTCGTAATCTAGGCGAATATTAGTTGTTTAATTACTGCAGAAAATAAATTGTTTAATTCATGGGTGATGTAATTTTGTAAGCTAGGTTCTCCCTAGGTTTTGTAAAAAAAATGTTTTTATTTATCTTTATTGAAAATTACAGAATATAACAAATAAAATATTATGAATTCCCAATTCTTTAGAACAGGTACAAAGTTACATTCAGATACATGTAGGTGTATTTGTGAATATACAACATTTATACTGCCATTGACATACTCTTCTCTTGCCAAAGGTGATTGGCTGCTACTTACATATGCTGCCCCTGAGTGGCTCACACGCCATGTACAACATAAAAGAAGAAGTGCACTTCTGCTCTGAAGTCAAACTTTTAGTGATTAATAGAGGCATATAGCAAGTAGAACAATAATAGCGCTCTACTATTATTGCACAATTATGTTTGTTCAAAAAAAGTGTATTTTTCTATACCCCTTATGTTCTTATCATGTGAAAGCTACGCTAGTGGTAATAGAATACCAAATGGAACAGTCCTAAATGGAACAGTCCTTAACCACCCACTATTGTAGATATCTCTAAGCAATCCATTCACTGGCAGCTGCATAATGGTATTTTGATATATCAATATTTATAGCCCTTGGTTAATTATTACATATCCACCAACAAACCTGGTAAATTCCACTACCATATATCAAGTATCCTTTGCGTACACTTTTTTATGCTAAGCTATACTGGCAAATTATTTTATCGTGTTTAACCGTTGATATAATTTTTATTCTTGTGTTTGTATAGAATGACAAAGTAAACATCATAACGTGCCATTCAGAAACCAGGAGGGGTGTGACAAATAGAACCAGGGGGAGGGATAGGGGAGGAGATCAAGGACCTGCTAATCACAGGGACGCAGCTGCACCAGGGGAGCGCTTAGCCCGGGGCATTTGAGGCTAGTTACGGGACACGGGACACAGAGCCTCAGACCGGGACTGTCCCGGTGAAACCGGGGTGGGTGGCAACCCTAATTACAGGTGAAACTCTGGAAGTGCTGCTGAGAGCTGCTGAGTGACGACAGGGAGTGAAAATAAAGAAATGCTGTAAATCTCTGCTGGAGGCTGGTAAACAGGAGAAAGGAAATCCAAATCCTCTAATAGAAGGAAACTTTAACAAAAGTACTACTAAGTAGTAAGTTGAAAAAATAATATCCACAGAAGAGAGAAAACTTTGAGAAATAAGCTTCTAACAAAAATGAAGCAGGCTGAGCAGGAAGCTGTTTAAACTTCAATACCAAGCATGGTAATGACGTAACAGCTGCATTATATAGGCTGATTGGTTCCCACCTCTTAAAGGGAAAAACAGAATGTTACAGGGCTAAAACAGTAAGCCAGAAATCTTAGCACCCAACCTAAAAACGTGCATGTTGGCATCAGAAATAAAGGTATTGGCTAGCTTGAGAGCCTTGATCCTGTCTTGGATCTCATCTATAGTAGTCTCTTCTAGGATAAGATTAGATAAATCATCGCACCAATAAGATGCTGACCCGCCAAACTTTAGCAATACTAGCAACAGGTTGCCACTGCAACAGGAAACATCTTTTTTAAAAACAGGGGACGGGGAAAAAGGAATCCCTGGTTTATCCCATTCCTGAGTTATAATATCTGCCATACGGTATGGAACTGGAAATACTTCCGCAGATGAGGGTACATCATATACCCTATTAAGCTTACTAGACCTCTTTGGATTCTCTGTAACAGATTCGGATTCTTCCAAAGTAGCAAGAAGATCCCTCAAAAGAACTCAAAGGTGTTCTAACTTAAATCTGAAATTAATCTCCCATGAATCTGCAGAATTTGTCGCTACAGTATAAGAATCTGACAATTCCCCCTCAGAAGCCACTGAAGAATCATCCTCATCAGATAATTGAGACAAAGGGGCATATTTATCAAGGTCTGGCGGACCTGATCCGACACTGCAGATAAGGTCCGCCAGACCTCGATGAATACGGTGAGCAATACGCTCGCCGTATTCAGCATTGCACCAGCAGCTCACAAGAGCTGCTGGTGCAACGCCGCCCCCTGCAGACTTGCGGCCAATAGGCCACCAGCAGGGGGGTGTCAATCAACCCGATCGTACTCGATCGGGTTGATTTCCGGTGATGTGTGTCCGCCTGCTCAGAGCAGGTGGATAGGTTATGGAGCAGCGGTCTTTGTGACCGCTGCTTCATAACTGCTGTTTCTGGCAGTTCGGAGCTTTATACATATGCCCCAAACTGTCTAACGCAGTTTTAGCAGAGTCAGCCTTACTAACATCAATATGTTTAGATGTCCTCTTTCATTTACCAAAAACCTTTGGAAAAGCTGATAAAGCTGCAGAAACAGCAGAAGTAATCTGAGCAGCGAAATCCCTAGGTAAAAAAACACCCCCAGGAGGTTGAGAGGAACCACAGGATACTGCATGTGAAGCTTGGGAAGCTTGATTGTAAAGTTGAGGCGTAGCTAGGATAACACTATCCTCAGAGTCAGGAGGCTTTACTACAGGAGGAATTATCTTAGCCTCCAAACACATAAGCATTTTTCAAATGAATCAACTTCAGTATTAGCGTCCATAATTGGGTATCAGTTAAAAATTAACAAAAAAAATTAAAAGCCAAATTAAGTGTATTTATATGAAGCAATAAAACATAAATAAGCACTTAAAACCCTCAGCTCTGCTGAGGTCTAACCCCTCCAGAAGTTACTATCCCACTACGTTTTTTCACTGTAAGAGCAATAAAATTGTGGAACTCATTACCAAAGGAGGTAGTGAATGCCAATACCATAGATACATTTAAAAATAGTCTGGATAAATTTCTGTATATAAACAAAATTCATGGATATGATTGCTAGTATTAAATGGGTCACATTTTAATGGGGTTATTTAAGCTTAACTGGAGCTTTTTGTAAGTATTTTAGATTTGTATAGGTTGAACTCGATGGACTTCAGTCTTTTTTCAACCTTATCTACTATGTTACTATGTTACTATGTTACTAGCACAGAAAACCGGACACACCCAGTAGCAAAAAATACCTCCTTGTTACCGGAACAGCCCAAATTCACTTGCCACTGTAGATAGAAGAAAATGCAGCCTCCACACTTGACGTAGCAAACTCTGATTTGTACAGAGAAGCAGAAAACCGGAAGTGCCGAGGAGCGGTCACGTGACCGGAATAAAAAAACTTTTCTTTATTGCGCCAAACAAAAACGGAGTGAAAACCAACAGCAGCACAGCAAAAGTGATTGGGCCAATAAGCTAAGGTGAAAAGTGATTGCAACAAGTAAGAAGTAAAACAAACACCTGTCAAACTCTTCATACACTCTTCCATCTCTGAGCCCCCCCAAAAAATTATGCCTCTAAAACAGATTTAAATACTTTCCACAAGGATTTAACCCCTATAGTGCCGGTACCTTCAAACCTAGAAGGGAAAGCCTTACCTGTTGATCCTGCTCTATCAGACAGGAGCTGTTTTCTGAGGTGTGGCAGCTTCACCATATCTACCAGGGACCTATAGAAAAGAAAGAACAGAGTAACCAACTCTGGCTTTCTATAATAGGGGTAGCAATAATGTTAGAAGTGTAAGAAAAGACTACCTCTCCATCTTCTAAATGCTAATAGCCACCATTACTCTTACTAAAGAGATTAACATGGACACAGCATAGCCCCAATCCTTGCTTGCAGGGAAAAGTACCCATTAAAATCAAGGCAAAGAGGATGACTGGGGGTTATGGGTAAGGGAAGCTCTGCTGGGGTGCTCTTTGCCTCCTCCCGCTGGCCAGGAGTGAATATCCCACTAATAATTAGAATGTTTCATGGACTCTCCATGCCATAGGAAAGAAAAAGGCTTAGCAGTGAAAAGGTTAATGAGATATACAGCTACCAAGTTAATTATCAACTCAGGCTGATTGATATTTGATAGATCAGTTTAGTTCAAGTGTTTAAAATATTAGATCTAACTTACAAAAGGTTGTAGTAATAATCATATCATGGGAGCGTCTATGTATTCAATATGGGCTGTTAGCTCCCATAATAAAAATTGGATAAAAAGTTATATAATTTGATAGATCTTTGTTAGTACAGGTAGTTCACTGGGGTGTAAAAAAAGGCTTAGCAGCGAAAGGGTTAATGAGATATACAGCTCCCAAGTTAATTATTTCCTTTAAAACAATCCCTGAGGAGCCTGATAATACTGATGAAGCATCTTATAGAATGTCTCAAGATCAGAAAGCTTTAGAGAATTGAGCCCTTACTATGTGTAAATGCTGAGGAGCCTACATCTACATGAGGTTTTATCTGTAGTCATTTAAATTAAACTATTCTAAAATGTAAGGCTTTCCCTCATCTGCTGATTAGCAAAGAGAAGATACACCAAGGGAAGGAATACTCTGCAGCAACGCCACTCCATTCCCACAGATGCCTTTTCAGTTGCAGTTTAGGGTGTAGCTTAGGATCAGTTAAAACATTTTTTAGTGATGATCTCCCCATTATTCTTCCTTTCCCATACATTTACACAGCTCAGAGCTCTTTTGTATCTGTACCATGTTTCTGAAACACTATTGTTTTTGTATTTATCAATTAGCAATGGGTTTTTAGAGCAGGCTTGTTATGCAAAGAGCTTCAAGTATCCTTAGAGAGACAGAAAGCCAACTAAATTTCTTAAATGATATAGGGGCCTAGTTATCAAGCCGTCAACCTCAAATACGCTGGAATTCCGCAGCGTATTTGTGGCGAGGCTGATACGCCTTAGTTATCAAAGGCTCGAGACCGGCAAAAGTAGAATTTTGTGACGTAAGCATCGATCCGCCGGACTCAGTCCGACACAGATCGATTCTTACGTCACTCCAGATGTTCCGCACACAAGTGCGGCACATTCTCACTACTTTTGCTAGTTATCAAAAAACTAGCAGGTACGCTCGGCACTTTTACGGCCCAGCGTACCTGGTTTTCAAACCGCCACCCCTGGAGGCGGTGGATCCCATAGGAATCAATGGGAGTCTGACCATAGCGAAAGTACAAGTTCGCTGCTGACAGACATCCCATTCATTCCTATGGGAGCTGTCTACACCTAACACCCTAACATGTACCCCGAGTCTAAACACCACTAATCTGTCCCCCCTACACCGCCGCAACTAAATAAAGTTATTACCCCCTAAACCGCCGCTCCCGGAGCCCACCGCAAGCTACTCTATCCCTATTAACCCCTAAACCGCCGCTCCGGGAGCCCACCGCAACTATAATAAATGTATTAACCCCTAAACCGCCGCTCCCTGAACCCGCCGCAACCTATATTAAATGTATTAACCCCTATCCTGCCCCCCCTACACCGTCGCCACCTATAATAAATTTAATAACCCCTAATCTGCCCCCCCTACACCGTCGCCACTGTAATAAAATTATTAACCCCTAAACCTAAGTCTAACCCTAACTTAAATATTAATTAAATAAATCTAAATAAATTAACTCTTATTAACTAAATGAATCCTATTTAAAACTAAATACTTACCTGTAAAATAAACCCTAAGATAGCTACAATATAATTAATAATTATATTGTAGCTATCTTAGGATTTATATTTATTTTACAGGTAACTTTGTATTTATTTTAGCTAGTTAGAATAGTTATTAAATAGTTATTAACTATTTAATAACTACCTAGCTAAAAGAAATACAAAATTACCTGTAAAATAAATCCTAACTTAAGTTACAATTAAACCTAATACTACACTATCATTAAATTAATTAAATAAACTACCTACAAATAACTACAATTAAATACAATTACATAAACTAACTAAAGTACAAAAAATAAAAAAAGCTAAGTTACAAAAAATAAAAAAATAAGTTACAAACATGTTAAAAATATTACAACAATTTTAAGCTACTTACACCTAATCTAAGCCCCCTAATAAAATAACAAACCCCCCCAAAATAAAAAAAAACCCTACCCTATTCTAAATTAAATAAACTTCAAAGCTCTTTTACCTTACCAGCCCTTAAAAGTGCCATTTGTGGGGGCATGCCCCAAAGAAAACAGCTCTTTTGCCTGTAAAACAAAAATACAACCCCCCCCAACATTAAAACCCACCACCCACATACCCCTAATCTAACCCAAACCCCCCTTACAAAAACCTAACACTAATCCCCTGAAGATCATCCTACCTTGTCTTCACTCAGCCGAGCAGCGATGGAACCGAAGTGGACATCCGGAGCGGAAGAAGTTAATCCTCCAAGCGGCGCTGAAGAAATCTTCCATCCGATGAAGTCATCATCCAGGCGGCGCTGAAGAAAAGTCTTCGATCCGGCCGATGTCATCTTCAAAGAGGCGCTGAAGAGGTCTTCTATCCGGGCGATGTCATCTTCCAAGCCGGGTCTTGAATCTTCCTTCCGCCGACGCGGAACCTCCGTCTTCACCGACGGACTATGACGAATGAAGGCTCCTTTAAGGGACGTCATCCAAGATGGCGTCCCCTCAATTCCGATTGGCTGATAGGATTCTATCAGCCAATCGGAATTAAGGTAGGAAAAATCTGATTGGCTGATGGAATCAGCCAATCAGATTGAGCTCGCATTCTATTGGCTGTTCCGATCAGCCAATAGAATGCGAGCTCAATCTGATTGGCTGATTGGATCAGCCAATCGGATTGAACTTGAATCTGATTGGCTGATTCCATCAGCCAATCAGAATTTTCCTACCTTAATTCCGATTGGCTGATAGAATCCTATCAGCCAATCGGAATTGAGGGGACGCCATCTTGGATGACGTCCCTTAAAGGAGCCTTCATTCGTCGTAGTCCGTCGGTGAAGAAGGAGGTTCCACGTCGGCGGAAGGAAGATTCAAGACCCGGCTTGGAAGATGACATCGCCCGGATAGAAGACCTCTTCAGCGCCTCTTTGAAGATGACATCGGCCGGATCGAAGACTTTTCTTCAGCGCCGCCTGGATGATGACTTCATCGGATGGAAGATTTCTTCAGCGCCGCTTGGAGGATTAACTTCTTCCGCTCCGGATGTCCACTTCGGTTCCATCGCTGCTCGGCTGAGTGAAGACAAGGTAGGATGATCTTCAGGGGATTAGTGTTAGGTTTTTGTAAGGGGGGTTTGGGTTAGATTAGGGGTATGTGGGTGGTGGGTTTTAATGTTGGGGGGGGTTGTATTTTTCTTTTACAGGCAAAAGAGCTGTTTTCTTTGGGGCATGCCCCCACAAATGGCACTTTTAAGGGCTGGTAAGGTAAAAGAGCTTTGAAGTTTATTTAATTTAGAATAGGGTAGGGCATTTTTTTTATTTTGGGGGGGTTTGTTATTTTATTAGGGGGCTTAGATTAGGTGTAAGTAGCTTAAAATTGTTGTAATATTTTTAACATGTTTGTAACTTATTTTTTTATTTTTTGTAACTTAGCTTTTTTTATTTTTTTGTACTTTAGTTAGTTTATGTAATTGTATTTAATTGTAGTTATTTGTAGGTAGTTTATTTAATTAATTTAATGATAATGTAGTATTAGGTTTAATTGTAACTTAAGTTAGGATTTATTTTACAGGTAATTTTGTATTTCTTTTAGCTAGGTAGTTATTAAATAGTTAATAACTATTTAATAACTATTCTAACTAGCTAAAATAAATACAAAGTTACCTGTAAAATAAATATAAATCCTAAGATAGCTACAATGTAATTATTAATTATATTGTAGCTATCTTAGGGTTTATTTTACAGGTAAGTATTTAGTTTTAAATAGGAATAATTTATTAAAGTATAGTGTAGTGTTAGGTGTAATTTTAACTTAGGTTAGGATTTATTTTACAGGTAAATTTCAGTTTATTTTAGCTAGGTAAGCTATTAAATAGTTAATAACTATTTAATAGCTATTGTACCTAGTTAAAATAAATTGAAAGGTACCTGTAAAATAAAAATAAATCCTAAGATAGCTAGAATATAATTATTATTTATATTGTAGCTATATTAGGGTTTATTTTATAGGTAAGTATTTAGTTTTAAATAGGATTCATTTAGTTAATAATAAAAATATTATTTAGATTTATTTAATTAATATTTAAGTTAGGGGGGCGTTAGGGTTAGACTTAGGTTTAGGGGTTAATAATTTTATTACAGTGGCGGCGGCGTAGTGGGGGGCAGGATAGGGGTTAATCAATTTATTATAGGGGGCGACGGTGTAGGGGAGGCAGATTAGGGGTTAATAAATTTATTATAGGTGACGACGGTGTAGGAGGGGCAGGATAGGGGTTAATAGGTTTAATATAGGTTGCGGCGGGTTCAGGGAGCGGCGGTTTAGGGGTTAAACTATTTATTTAGTTGCGGAGAGGTGCGGGATCAGCAGGATAGGGGTTAATAACTTTATAATAGAGGGCGACGGTGTAGGGGGGGCAGGATAGGGGTTACTAGGTATACTGTAGGTGGCAGCGGGGTCTAGGAGCTGCGGTTTAGGGGTTAATACATTTATAAGAGTTGTGGCGGGGTCTAGGAGCGGCGGTTTAGGGGTTAGTAACTTTATTGAGTTGCGGGAGGCTCCAGGGGCGCCGGTATAGGGATAGAACAGTGTAGTTTAGTGTGAGTGCTTAGTGACAGGCTAGCAATAAAGCTGGGAAAAAGCCGAAGGGCAGCGAGATCGGATGAGTGATAACTGTCACAGTCCGCTGCTCATCGCCCCGCGGCTTTTTGACAGCTTTATTTGATAACTTAGGCGTATTTTTTCAGGTCCGCGGCGGTGATGTGAGGCGAGCTTAGGCGGGCGTATTGGGCCGGCGAAGCCAGAAAAGTAGATGGCTTGATAACTACCCCCCATAGAACCCCCATGCAGATTTCCTGAGTCTTCTGATGTCAGATTCTACAGTGTAGCTTATGCTGTCTCTTTAAGCAATTGTCCTTACTCCCTATATAACCTCCCACTTCTCTTACCTCATTGCTGGATTAATGTTTTCACATCCCTGCATGAGAAAGCTTCTCAGCCAATCTGCTATCTGACATAGGGGAATCATTCTTCTGCTACACAAAGCAACCACTTCCTGTGCTGCAGCTCTCTCCCTCTCACACAGAACCACCTGTGTGCAGGACTGACATCATCAGCTACTGCCACAGCTCTCACCTCTCACTCTCAAGCTTGTTACCTGCAGTTCAGCATTCTCATACACACTGAACTCTTCTGTTCCTGGGAAACCTGTAGCAGCACTGGACTCTAACTGACTAAGGTCTAAGGCAGGTTGTATAACTTATTATCTTATGCTAAGTCAATTTAGCTTCATGCTTAGTAACCTGTGAATTGTTACTGAAATCTCTCTCTCATTTATACCTGATTGTATTTGTATGGTTACCTTCTGCTTAAAGCTATAACCTCCAAGTCTGCAGTGACTCTGGAGAAATAGTTTATAGGCAAACATTAAGACAGATAGTTTAATATTGCCAATTGCATATTGTAATTAAGCTATCTGTAACATCTATCACTTTGCTTAAGTTAACCCATTCAAGTAAGCTGCATAAATTCTACAGAACTGCTTTCAGGAAATCCTCACAAAAACAAGTACACTCACACTTTTTGTTCAGGGTTATAACAGATTAATCCAGCCTAAATTTGTAGAGGTTGAAAGCAGTTATGGAATTAACTGAAATCACTAATCAAATCACAGCACTTTCACAGCGTATGGCCTTTACGAATATACTGTCATGCCGTTTGGTCTTTGTAATGCTCCAGCAACATTTCAATGCTTTATTAATGACATCTTTCATGACATCTTAGACAATTTTGTAGTCGTGTACCTAGACGATATACTTATCTTCTCTGAATCCCAACAACAACATTTAACTCATGTTAGAACAGTATTAGCTCGTTTAAGACAACACAAATTGTACGCCAAATTAGAGAAATGTGAGTTCAACAGGCCTGAAGTGACATTTCTGGGTTATGTTATCTCAAGCACAGGAATCACTATGGACGATTCAAAAATACATGCTATAACACAGTGGGCAACTCCTAAAACCAAGAAACAGGTACAGAGGTTTCTTGGCCTTGCCAACTTTTACCGAAAATGTATACATAATTTTGCACACACGGCTAAACCTCTAACTGACCTAACTAAGGGAAAAAACTCATTTGACTGGACTAAGGACTGTGAAAGGGTATTCGAAAAACTAAAAACAGATTTCACCACAGCACCCATTCTGCAGTTCCCAGACCCCAACTTACAATTTATTGTCGAAGTGGACGCATCAGATTATGCTCTCGGGGCTATACTCTCGCAAAAAACATCTTTAACAGATAAGTTACATCCAGTAGCATATCTCTCCAGACTCCTGTCTCCTGCTGAACGCAATTATCCCGTGGGGGAAAAAGAATTATTGGCAATTAAAACTGCATTTGAACAGCGGCGACACCTTCTAGAAGGTGCTACTTTCCCTGTTATAGTTATAACTGATCACAAAAACTTGCAATATTTACAGCAGAACAGAACCCTATCTTCCAGACAACTACGATGGAATCTATATTTTTCTCGTTTTGACTTTCTGATTATGTACCGTCCGGGAAGTCGTAATGGTAAAGCGGACGCACTATCCAGACGGGATTCTAGACCTTCTTCTGAAGAAGTTCCATCCACAGTCATTCCTAGTTCTAAAATTCTGGGATTACTTATATCCCCACATCCTGAATTCCAAACCTGTCAAACCCAGGATTCCTCAAAGCCATTGCATCTCTTGCAAGCAAAGGCGGACGGCTTATACTACCATGGAAACCTCCTTTACATACCACCGCAATATAGGTTACAACTCCTTTACTCCTGCCACTACTCTCCAACATCTGGACACTTAGGTCTTAATAAAACTCTGGACTTACTACGACGACACTATTGGTGGCCAGCGATGACCTCAACAGTTCAGGAATACATCGCACAGTGTACAACCTGTTCTACTTCCAAACCGTCTCGTCATTTCCCTGTTGGGTTACTCCAATCTTATCCAGTACCCGAAACTCCCTGGAGCCATATTGCTATGGATTTTATCGTTGACCTCCCAAGCTCTTTTTCCTTTTCTACAATACTAGTTGTTGTAGATATTTTGAGTAAAATGGCACATTTTATTCCAGCAGTTGGGTTGCCGACAGCTCAGGAAACCAGTGAGTTATTCATTAAAGAAGTTGTTCGGTTACATGGACTTCCCACGGTGATACTCTCGGACAGGGGTTCACAGTTTACCTCACGTTTTTGGAAATCTCTTTGTCAAACTCTGCATATCACTCAAAAACTTACGACCTCTTACCATCCCCAATCCAACGGGCAAGTGGAACGAACCAACCAATGGTTGGAGCAGTATCTGCGTTGCTTTTGCTCAAATCAACAAGAAATGTGGACAAAGCATTTAGCTTTAGCAGAGTTTGCCTACAACAATGCTACCAACTCCTCAACTCGACTTAGTCCATTCTACGTCAACTATGGCTTACATCCTAGAATCTCTTTTTACCCATACTTACCAAGTTCCAACCCAAAAGTGAATGATACAGTTAACGATATCTCTCAAACTTTCACCATTGCTCAACAAAATATACTACATGCTCAAAATTCGCAGAAAAAATACCATGACTTACGTCACACTCCTCAACCAACGTATCAGATAGGCCAAATGGTATGGTTGTCAACGAAAAATTTAAAATTACATATTCATTGGACCATTTCCAATTGTGGATATTAAAAATCCTGCTACTGTTACACTTCGTCTTCCCGACATCTATAAAATTCATCCCACATTTCACGTCTCTCTGGTAAAGCCTTGTCTTTCTGACAAATTATCTGCAAATGCAGTCTCGCATACAGTCTCACACGATCAAGAGTATGAGGTGCAGTCTATCATTGACTCCAGACGTAGACGCGGGACACTGGAATACTTGATTCACTGGAAGGGCTTTGATCATTCTGAGGATACTTGGGAACCAGCTGCTTCTGTATCTGCTCCGAGATGTGTTTCCCTGTTTCATCGCTGTGACGAACCAAGTTTATCCAACCCTGCACCAGTCACTTATTTGGCACAGAAAGGGTTTTCAGCCCCCTTTTCTGTCACCTTTAGCTCAAATGCTGCCACCACTTAAAATTTATTAAAGGGAAAATCTTAAGGAAAACCCCAGACTTTACACATTAACTCTAGAAATACAATTTAGCAGAAAATAACCTAAAATTATACAGTTCTAATATTCCAGTCTCTTTCAGTCAAGTGGTTCAATTATTAGACAAAGGCCAAACTTAATAAAGGAATTATTTATTATGCCAAAAATATTATGCACAATGCATTATTAATAAAAAGTTGTTACACATAAAATTACACACGCAAACAGTATTTTAAAATAAAAAGGAGAAAAACAGAATTGAATACTTTCCTAGTCTTCAAGATTTGCGCCAGGGGAAAGGCAGAAGAAGATGGCTCCTTACTCTGTACAGCAGCTCCCCTTGTAAGAATGACAATCTTATTGTTAAAAAATAAGATTCTTAAACCTACTTCTCAGAGATCATGTTGCTTAACCACACCCTCCTGGGCGGGCTAAGAAACCCCACTCTCTTTACAACCTTCAATAGACTAAATTTCTTGCCTGAATTTATACAATCCATTATCATTCCTGCTAGGTAAGAAATTTCTATATTTACATATTTAGAACCTCTTAGTTTTATTGGGAGAACCAGTTTGATATCAAATATGCCATAGGTTGTCATATTTACCTGCCTTTAGGTTATAACAGCTTTAACCCACATATGTACATAATATACCAATGTCCTGTCAGTGACCTGGTCAGTTTTTGTAATGAAGAGCCTGTTTTGTATCAGGCATTCTATTGACAGCTTAAGCCATAAACTTTATCCTGTGTATCTCTGTGACTAAGAGTTTCAGTGACTTTATGACCCAATGCATACACACTAACATTTGGTGGCTATTTAGGGGGTTCTGGCACTTCAAAGAAAATACAAACACAATTCTTCTTGAAAACAAATAACTGTTTTGAGTGCAAGCTACACAGAATTAACTCCTTAGCAGCTGAATCCTGAGATATTTGTGACACCTCCCCCAATAAGAGACACAAAAGGGGGTGGCTACAAGCCACTCCCGATGCGTGTCAAAGGGGACACTCTTCCTGGCGTGACAGACCATCAGCATTACCATGCGTACTGCCCTTTTTATGTTGTATGGTAAACTCATGTTGTTGTAGAGCTAGGCTCCACCTGAGGAGTTTACCATTTGAGCCAGCTACCCTATGTAACCAGTGTAAGGGATTGTGGTCAGTTATCACTGTAAACTGGCGTCCATACAGATAAGGCTGTAGCTTTTGCAAGGCCCAAACTATAGCAAGGCACTCTTTTTCCACAGTGGCATATTCCACTTCTCGCGGGAGTAATTTCCTGCTGAGGTACACAATGGGGTGCTCCTCACCTTTCTTATCCACCTGACTCAGCACAGCCCCTAGCCCATAGTTAGAAGCATCCGTTTGCACTATGAATCTCCTGTGGAAATCAGGGGCCTGTAGTACAGGGGAGGCCGTAAGGGCAATTTTCAGTAAATAAAAAGCCCTGTCACACTCAGGGGTCCATTTGACTGTTAGAGGTAGGCTTTTCTTTGTAAGGTCTGTTAGGGGTTTGGCTATGGTACTATAGTGTGGCACAAACTTTCTATAGTACCCTGCAGTACCCAGGAAGGACATAACCTGTTTCTTTGTCTTAGGGGTGGGCCAGGCCATTATGGCTTCAGTTTTACTGGGCTCGGGGCGCAGTACCCCTCCTCCCACCAGGTGACCCAAGTACTGGACCTCCCCCGTGCCCAGCTGACACTTATCTGGTTTTATAGTTAGCCCAGCAGTGGCTATTCGGTCCAATACACTGGTTAAATGTGTGAGGTGTTCCTCCCAGGTATCACTGAACACTGCAATATCATCCAGGTATGCAACAGCTTGCCCCTCTAGCCCCTCCAATAAGTGGCATTTTTCATCCCAAAGGGCATCACTTGGAACTCATATAACCCAAAAGGAGTGATAAAGGCAGATCTCTCTTGTGCTTCTGGGGTCATAGGGATCTGCCAGTATCCCCTGCTGAGATCCATGATACTCAGATACTTGGCCCCTGCAAGCCTGTCCAGTAGCTCATCTATGCGAGGCATAGGATAAGCATCAAATTCAGTCACCAAGTTTAGCTTTCTGTAATCTACACAGAACCTAGTGGTTTTGTCCTTTTTGGGGACTAGTACCACTGGGGAGGCCCAGGGGCTGTGGGACTTACAAATCACTCCAAGCTCTAGCATCTCCTCTATCTCCCTTTTTATGTCAGCACTGACCTGCAAGGATACCCTGTAAGCTGTTTGTCTGAGGGGATGGTAATTCCCAGTATCTACATGATGTGTGACTAGGTGTGTCCTGCCAGGCTTCCCTGTGAACACGCTGTAGTAAGGCCTAAGCACCTCAGACAGCTGATGCCGCTGATCCCCAGTTAAGTGGGCACTAATCTGGGCAGCTTCTAGGGTGTTGTTTTTCCTGGTGGGGGCCAGTAAATCAACAAGAGGGTCAGTCTCATGCTCTTCCCCAGGCAAACTACACACAGTTAACACGGTGGGTTCTCTGTCATAATAAGCTTTTATCATATTTATATGATAGATTTTTTGCCTTTTACCCTCCTCATCCAGAGACACCACATAGTTCACATCATTCATCCTCTTTAGGATAGTAAATGGACCCTCCCAGGCAGCCTGTAGTTTGTTCTGTCTCATGGGTATTAAAACAAGCACTTTCTGTCCCACATCATACACTCTCTCTCTGGCATTCCGGTCATACCACTGCTTCTGCTTAGACTGGGCAGCCTTTAGGTTTTCCTGTACCTCCCCCACTAGGCTATGCATTCTGTCCCTGAACCTTATCACATAGTCTACTACTGAGGTCTCTTGAGCACCCAATTTCCCTTCCCATCCCTCCCTGATCAGATCAGGGGGGCCACGCACTCTGCGTCCATATAGGAGTTCAAAGGGGGAGAAACCAGTGGATTCCTGGGGCACCTCTCTATAAGCAAATAGGAGGTGTGGCAGGTAACGCTCCCAGTCCTTTCCCTGTGACTCCACAAAGGTTTTAAGCATCTGCTTCAGGGTTCCATTAAACCTTTCACACAAGCTATTGGTCTGGGGGTGGTATGGGCTAGTCACTAGGTGTTCTACCTGCACCTTTTGACATAGACTCTGCATCAGGCCAGACATAAATTGCGTGCCCTGATCAGTTAGCATTTCCTTAGGGAAACCTACCCTTGCAAAGATACCCAATAAAGCATCAGCCACTTTATCAGCTCTGATAGATGACAGGGCCACTGCCTCTGGGTAGCGGGTCGCGTAATCCACTACCGTCAGAATGAATCTTTTCCCTGAACTGCTGGGGATAGCTAGGGGCCCTACTATATCCACAGCCACCCTCTCAAAGGGCTCAGTCACTATGGGGAGGGGAATTAAAGGGGCACGTCCCACCTCTCCAGGTTTCCCCACTTTCTGACATGCAGGACAGGAGCGACAATAATTAGCAACATCAGTACCCATCCCCGGCCAATAAAAGTGATGGGACAACCGGGCTTTGGTTCTCTGTACCCCTAGATGTCCTGCCATAGGAATTTCATGGGCCACTCCCAACAGTTGCGCTCTAAACCGTTTAGGTACCACTAACTGTCTCTCAGCTAGCCAGGGATCCTGTCCCTTCACTGGAATGGACTCCCGGTACAACCTCCCTTTTTCCCAGTACACTATCTCTTTATCAGAGTCAGCAGGCAGCTGCCTAGCTAGGTCCCTGATCTTCTCTAGTGTGGGATCGGTCCCCTGGGCCTGCTGAAAATCCTGACTCTGACCAATTATTAGTGACTGTGCTGTTTGAGGCCCCCCACCTTCCTTATCAGTGTTCTCCCCTGGGTCCTCAGGCTGAAGCACCCCCTGCTCCCTAATCTGGGCAGACTGCTGTCGGGTAACCACTGATACAGAGGGGCCCTCCCCCTCTGGCACTACTTCTACACACTTTTGGTACTTAGGGATGATTGGTTCACACACCAACAGACTGTCATTCTCATTCAGCTCTCTCTCTCTGTCAGTGCATCCTCCCATATTTTCACAGGGCCCTACAGACATGTCTGGTTCAGGTAAAGGCTGCGTCACACACACACCCTGCCCCCCCTCCCCTTCAGCACATATCTGAGCATAGTTACACATGGTCTCTTGTACATTAGGACCCTTATCTTGTTTACCTAGGTCACAGGTATCATGATCAGGTATATACTGTGACAATAATCTACCCAAATCAGTACCAAGCAATACATTTGTAGGAATATTATCTGACACTCCCACATCTCTTAACCCTCTTCCTGCTCCCCAATCTAGATATACTCGTGCCATAGGCACTGCAGGTTGTACTCCCCCAATCCCTTTTACTGCTAGAGTCTTTCCAGGGATAATGTCCTCCGAGCTAACTAGCTCTGGACGTACAATAGTCACTTCTGCACCCGTGTCTCTTAGCCCTAATGTTACCTTATCTCCAACAGTCACAGGTTGTAGGTTCTCATTGGTACTTTCCTCTGGCCGGGTTACAAACAAAACAGAAGATGATAATCCTGAGGAGCGGCCTTCTCCTGCTGATGCTGAAGGTTTCTTCCTCTCTGGGCAGTTAGTGCTGATGTGACCCATTTTCTGACAAGCAAAACACTTGCGAGTATCTCCCTGCCCAGATGCAGCACCCACCCCTCCTTTCCCAGAGGGAGCAGACACACTGGATAAAGGCACAGCAGGTTTTGTGAAGGGGGGTCGTGCAGCAGCTCCTTTACAGGTGGATCCCCCTTTAGAAAAGGATTTCCTCCCATTCTCTGGAGACCGGTTAGCTGTGTAAAAATCAGCCAGCTCGCCAGCTTCCAATGCTGTTATGGGCTTCCGATCTAAAACCCATTCTTGAACTCCGGCTGGGCACAGCTGCATAAATTGCTCCTTCACCATCAAATCTTCCAGTTCCTCCATTGTGGCAACTTTTAATCCTCTGACCCACTGTTTAAAGGCTGTCATCAAGTTCCCAACAGCTGTAATATAGCTCTCTGACGAACCTTTCTGCAGGGAACGGAATTTCTTTCGGTACACCTCAGGAGTGAGATTGTATCTCCTCTGTAGTGCAGCTTTAATGGAATCATAGTCCTGATCAAACTCTGGGGGTAGTTCAGCAAACGCCTCCAGTGCAGGACCTTTCAGGACAGGGGTAAGGTACTTGGCCCACTGCTCCCTTGGCAACTGGAACTGTCTGCAAACTTTCTCAAAGCTACGCAGGAATACATCCACAACTCCATCTTTCTCCAGGGTGGGAAAATTCTCTGCACGCACTCTGGGAGCAGGTGGGTCTCTAGGTTCACTAACAACAGGTGAGACCATCCCTCTCTCCAACCGTGCAAGCTGTAGCTGATACTCTCTCTCCGCCTGTCGTTAAGCCGCCTGTCTTTCAGCAACCTGTCTCTCAGCTGCCAGAGACGCCTGCCTCTCAGCCACGGCAGCCTGTCGTTCAGCAGCCTGTCTTTCATAAAACTTTGTAATCAGTTCCATGCGCAAACTTGCATCCACTGAGCCCATATGTTTAAGAACAGTTTGCAAATAACAGTCCAATGGATCCCCAGATCCTGATGAATCACCGCCCACAGCTGCAGACATCTCTCCTGAGACTTCAACTGGTGTGACTTGGCTGTTATCATATTCAACAAGAGCTTGTATTAGTGAATCTTTGTTCTTTGAACGTATTGGAATATCCCGCTCCTGGCATAGGAGTATAAGTGCCTCTCTAGATCGCTGCTCGTATGCCTCCATAGCAAAAATAAAATAGAAAAGAAAAACAGAGAATAGGGAAGGGGACTGTTTGCAATGTGTGACTATATAATGCACTGAGTTTTAGCCTTTGGAAATTGTAAGAAACAATTTCTTTTAGTACCGGGATTTTCACACTAGCAAATCCACAAGCACTAAAATCTAATAATAAAAAAAATTATCTACACCGCTGCCCACCAATTTGTGACGAACCAAGGTTATCCAACCCTGCACCAGTCACTTATTTGGCACAGAAAGGGTTTTCAGCCCCCTTTTCTGTCACCTTTAGCTCAAATGCTGCCACCACTTAAAATTTATTAAAGGGAAAATCTTAAGGAAAACCCCAGACTTTACACATTAACTCTAGAAATACAATTTAGCAGAAAATAACCTAAAATTATACAGTTCTAATATTCCAGTCTCTTTCAGTCAAGTGGTTCAATTATTAGACAAAGGCCAAACTTAATAAAGGAATTATTTATTATGCCAAAAATATTATGCACAATGCATTATTAATAAAAAGTTGTTACACATAAAATTACACACGCAAACAGTATTTTAAAATAAAAAGGAGAAAAACAGAATTGAATACTTTCCTAGTCTTCAAGATTTGCGCCAGGGGAATGGCAGAAGAAGATGGCTCCTTACTCTGTACAGCAGCTCCCCTTGTAAGAATGACAATCTTATTGTTAAAAAATAAGATTCTTAAACCTACTTCTCAGAGATCATGTTGCTTAACCACACCCTCCTGGGCGGGCTAAGAAACCCCACTCTCTTTACAACCTTCAATAGACTAAATTTCTTGCCTGAATTTATACAATCCATTATCATTCCTGCTAGGTAAGAAATTTCTATATTTACATATTTAGAACCTCTTAGTTTTATTGGGAGAACCAGTTTGATATCAAATATGCCATAGGTTGTCATATTTACCTGCCTTTAGGTTATAACAGCTTTAACCCACATATGTACATAATATACCAATGTCCTGTCAGTGACCTGGTCAGTTTTTGTAATGAAGAGCCTGTTTTGCATCAGGCATTCTATTGACAGCTTAAGCCATAAACTTTATCCTGTGTATCTCTGTGACTAAGAGTTTCAGTGACTTTATGACCCAATGCATACACACTAACATTTGGTGGCTATTTAGGGGGTTCTGGCACTTCAAAGAAAATACAAACACAATTCTTCTTGAAAACAAATAACTGTTTTGAGTGCAAGCTACACAGAATTAACTCCTTAGCAGCTGAATCCTGAGATATTTGTGACAATCGCCGAAACCCAGACCGTCCAGCTCCCTGAACCCTCGTGGTGGGTTCCTTTTCGGGGGGGCTATGACAGATTCTACAGTGTAGCTTATGCTGTCTCTTTAAGCAATTGTCCTTACTCCCTATATAACCTCCCACTTCTCTTACCTCATTGCTGGATTAATGTTTTCACATCCCTGCATGAAAAAGCTTCTCAGCCAATCTGCTATCTGACATAGGGGAATCATTCTTCTGCTACACAGAGCAACCACTTCCTGTGCTGCAGCTCTCTCCCTCTCACACAGAACCACCTGTGTGCAGGACTGACATCATCAGCTACTGCCACAGCTCTCACCTCTCAAGCTTGTTACCTGCAGTTCAGCATTCTCACACACGCTGAACTCTTCTGTTCCTGGGAAACCTGTAGCAGCACTGGACTCTAACTGACTAAGGTCTAAGGCAGGTTGTATAACTTATTATCTTATGCTAAGTCAATTTAGCTTCATGCTTAGTAACCTGTGAATTGTTACTGAAATCTCTCTCTCATTTATACCTGATTGTATTTGTATGGTTACCTTCTGCTTAAAGCTATAACCTCCAAGTCTGCAGTGACTCTGGAGAAATAGTTTATAGGCAAACATTAAGACAGATAGTTTAATATTGCCAATTGCATATTGTAATTAAGCTATCTGTAACATCTATCACTTTGCTTAAGTTAACCCATTCAAGTAAGCTGCATAAATTCTACAGAACTGCTTTCAGGAAATCCTCACAAAAACAAGTACACTCACACTTTTTGTTCAGGGTTATAACATCTGAAGATCCACAATGGAGATTGGATTCTCACGTGGACATTTTCTTTCATAAGATGGTGCAATTTCACAAGATCATCACATAGGGGATTATACTCCAAGCCACTAGCAAAAGGCAGAAACACCCCTACATAACGTTTGTCTCTCCCACTTTACCAAAACCACTTAGTAAAAAGTTTGCATCTAACAATTGGACAAAAAATGATTTAATTTGATAGATATTTGTTAGATCAGGTATGATCAGCTATTTGTTTTGTTAGATCTAACATAATTACAGATATATTAGGTTTTAAATTATGGGGCTGCCCCCCCCCATCAAAATTTCAGATGAAAAAATCATTCAGGCTAATAAGATATTTGTTAGATCAGGTTTGATTAAGTATTTATTATATTAGATCTAACAAGCTAAACCTGGTATTAGCAATTATATGGAGGGGGGACTAACTTGTCATCAGACACACTTAACAAAAATTGGATGAAAAGTTATTTAATTTGATAGATATTTGTTAGATCAGGTATGATCAGTCAATTGTTTTGTTAGATCTAACTTAATTACAGCAATATCAGATATTGAATTGGGGGGGGGGGGGCGGGTGCTGGCCCCACAAACAAAAATTTCAGACAAAAAAAATCACTCAGGCTGATTGATATTTGTTAGATTAGTTTAGTTCAAATGTTGAAAATGTTAGAACTAACTTGCAAAAGGTGGTATTAAAAATCGTATCATCTGAGCTTCTACATATTCGTTTAGTATGAGATGTTAGCTCCCATAATAAAAATTGGACAGAAGTTATATAATTTGATAGATGTTTGTTAGTTCTAGTATGATCAGTCCGTTCTTTTGTTAGACGCAATATAATTACAGAGATGTTATGTATGAAATTGGGGGACTAGCCCTCCACTTAAAAATTTCAGGCAAAAAATATTTCAGGCTAATAGATCTTTGTTAGATCAGGTTAGATCAAGTGTTTATTATGTTAGATCTAACAAGCAAAAGTTGGTATTAAAGGGACAGTCAACACCAGAATTTTTGTTGTTTTAAAAGATAGATAATCCCTTTATTACCCATTCCCCAGTTTTGCATAACCAACACAGTTATATTTATATACTTTTTACTTCTGTGATTAACTTGTATCTAAGCATCTTCTGACAGACCCCTGATCACATGACATTTTATTCATTATCTATTGACTTTCATTTTAGCCAATTAGTGCAGTGTCTGCCACAATCCACGGGCGTGCTCACAATGTTATCTATACGGTTTACCTGAACTAGCTCTCCCCTGCTGTGAAAAGCAAATACAAAATCATGTGACTAGAGGCGGCCTTCAAGGGATTAGAAATTATCATATGAGCCTTCCTAGGTCTAGCTTTCAACTAAAAATACCAAAAGAACAAAGCAAAATTGGTGATAAAAGTAAATTGCATGCCCTATTTGAAACATGAAAGTTTTTTTTGGACTTAACTGTCCCTTTAACAATTATTTGGTGGGGGGGGGGGGCTAACCTTTCATCAGCCCACCTTTAAAAAATTGGATGAAAAGTATAATCAGTCAGTTGTTTTGTTAGATCTAACATATATACAGCGATAAATACAGACTCAACATACCGCATTTATAAGGAATGTAACAAAGCATGCAGAAAAGCAATCAAATTAGCCAACGTCAAAGCCTAAAAAGTTTTTTAAGTTCATAAATGGCAAAAAAAATCTAAGAAGGACAATATAGGTACATTAAAATGCATTGAGGGTTTCTTCAGTATCTACAAGAGATGAACCAATAGAGGATACTTTGAAACAAACTAGAACATACAAGCCCATACCATTAACTGGGTTATGTCTAGAGGATATCAGGAAAAAACGGGATAATATTAAGGTAAATAAAACTCCAGGCCCAGATGGAATACACCCAAGGGCTTTACAGGAATTTAGCACTGTTTATAGACAACCCTCTTTTAATTTTTTAAGACTCAATATCACCAGGCAAAGTACCCCAGGACTGGTGTAAAGCTGATTATAAGGGATTATATTGACAAGTATATTTGTGTAAACAAGATTAAGAGTTCAAATTAGCATGGTTTTAGGAGAAATAGATCATGTCAAACTAATCTAATTAGATTCTATGAGGAAGTAAGTAAAAATACAGATAAAGGGGAATCAGTTGATGTGATATACTTAGATTTTGCAAAGGAGTTTGATACAGTACCACATGAGAGATTAAAAAATGAAGGGACTGGGAATAGCTGAAAATGTTAGGTCATGGATAAATAACTGGATAAAAGACAGGGAGCAACGAGTATTTTACTCAGATTGGACAAAGATAATCAGTGAAGTCCTCCATGGATCAGTACTGGGCCCTGTTCTTTTTAATATTTTTATTAATGACTTGGAGCAAAAAAAAAACACACTAAATTACAGAAAATATAAAACAAATTACAAGATCTTTAAAATAATTACACCTAATCTAAGAGCCCTATCAAAATTAAAAAAGCCCACCCAAAATAAAATAAACCCTAGCCTAAACTAAACTACCAATAGCCATTAAAAGGGCCTTTTGCGGGGCATTGCCCCAAAGAAATCAGCTCTTTTACCTGTAAAAAAAATACACACAACCCCCCACAACAGTAAAACCCACCACCACACAACCAACCCCCCAAATAAAACCCTAACTAAAAAATCCTAAGCTCCCCATTGCTCCCCCAAAGGGCATTTGGATGGGCATTGCCCTTAAAAGGGCATTTAGCTCTATTGCGGCCCAAAGCCCTAACCTAAAAATAAAACCCACCCAATACACCCTTAAAAAATCCTAACACTAACCCCGAAGATCCACTTACCGGGAGAAGTCTTCATCAAAACGGCAAGATGTCCTCAATGAAGCTGGCAGAAGTGGTCCTCCAGACGGGCAGAAGTGGTCCTCCAGATGGGCAGAAGTCTTCACCCAGACGGCATCTTCTATCATCATCCTTCCAACGCAGAGCGGCTCCATCTTCAAGACATCCGGCGCGGAGCATCCTCTTCCAACGACGGCTTCTTGCTGAATGAAGGTTCCTTTAAATTACGTCATCCAAGATGGCGTCCCTTGAATTCCGATTGGCTGATAGAATTCTATCAGCCAATCGGAATTAAAGGTTAAAAAAATCCTATTGGCTGATTGGCTGCATGTTCCAATCAGCCAATAGAATGCGAGCTCAATCCTATTGGCTGATTGTATCAGCCAATAGGATTGAAGTTCAATCCTATTGGCTGATTGCATCAGCCAACAGGATTTTTTCACCTTAAATTTCGATTGGCTGATAGAATTCTATCAGCCAATCGGAATCTAAGGGACCCTATCTTGGATGATGTAATTTAAAAGAACCTTCATTCAGCAAGAAGCCATCGATTGAAGAGGATGCTCTGCACCGGATGTCTTGAAGATGGAGCCGCTCCGCGTCGGAGGGATGAAGATAGAAGATGCCGTCTGGGTGAAGACTTCTGCCCATCTGGAGGACCACTTCTGCTCGTCTAGAGGACCACTTCTGCCGGCTTCGTTGAGGACATCTTGCCGCTTGGATGAAGACTTCTCCCGGTAAGTGGATCTTCAGGGGTTAGTGTTAGGATTTTTTAAGGGTGTATTGGGTGGGTTTTATTTTTAGGTTAGGGCTTTGGGCCGCAATAGAGCTAAATGCCCTTTTAAGGGCAATGCCCATCCAAATGCCCTTTTCAGGGCAATGGGGAGCTTAGGTTTTTTTAGTTAGGATTTTATTTGGGGGGTTGGTTGTGTGGGTAGTGGGTTTTACTGTTTAACTGTTACAGTTAAAAGAGCTGATTTATTTAGGGAAATACCCCGCAAAAGGCCTATTAAGGGCTATTGGTAGTTTAGTTTAGGCTAGGTTTTTTTATTTTGGGTGGTCTTTTTTATTTTGATAGGGCTATTAGATTAGGTGTAAATAGTTTAAATATCTTGTAATTTGTTTTTTATTTTTTGTAATTTAGAGGGTTTTTTTTGTAATTTAGCTAATTGTTTTGAATTTAGTTAATTTTATTTAATTTAGGGAATTTATTTAATTGTAGGGTTAGGTTAGATGTTAGTGTAACTTAGGTTAGGTTTTATTTTATAGGTAAATTTGTATTTATTTTAACTAGGTAGTTAGTAAATAGATAATAACTATTTAGTAACTATTCTACCTAGTTAAAATAAATACAAACTTGCCTGTAAAATAAAAATAAACCCTAAGCAAGCTACAATGTAAATATTAGTTAAATTGTAGCTAGTTTAGGGTTTATTTTATAGGTAAGCATTTAGTCTTAAATAGGAATTATTTAGTTATTAATTGTAGGTTTTATTTAGATTTATTTTAATTATATTTAAGTTAGGGGGTGTTAGGGTTAGACTTAGGTTTAGGGGTTAATAAATTTAGTATAGTGGCGGCAACGTTGGGGGCGGCAGATTAAAGGTTAATAAATGTAGATAGGTAGCGGCGATGTTAGGGGCGGCAGATTAGGGGTTAATAATATTTAACTAGTGTTTGCGATGCGGGAGTACGGCGGTTTAGGGGTTAATATTTTTATTATAGTGGCGGCGACGTTGGGGCGGCAGATTAGGGGTTAATAACATTATGTAGGTGTCGGCGATGTTGTGGGCAGCAGATTAGGGGTTAATAAATATAATGTAGGTGTCAGCGATGTTGGGGGCAGCAGATTAGGGGTTCATAAGTATAATGTAGGTGGCGGCGATGTCCGGAGCGGCAGATTAGGGGTTAATAAGTATAATGTAGGTGTCTGCGATGTCAGGGGTGGCAGATTAGGGGTTAATAAGTGTAAGATTAGGGGTGTTTAGACTCGGGGTTTATGTTAGGGTGTTAGGTGTAAACATAAAATGTGTTTCCCCATAGGAATCAATGGGGCTGCGTTACTGAGGCTTTATTGCAGGTGTTAGACTTTTTCTCAGCCGGCTCTCCCTATTGATGTCTATGGGGAAATCGTGCACGAGCACGTACGACCAGCTCACCGCTGACTTAAGCAGCGCTGGTATTGGAATGCGGTATGGAGCACAATTTTGCTCTACGCTCACTTCTTGTCTTTTAACGCCAGCGCTGTAGGTAAATGAGCGGTGACAATAACGTGCAAGTTAGTACCGCACCCCTCATAACGCAAAACTCGTAATCTAGCCATGTGTGATTATTGTACCTGTATTAATACAAGTAACAACAATGATATACTGTACAATGTAATTGTTTACAAATTGTTATTGTTTGTTCTAAATAGAAAACTAAAATAAAAATATTTCAAAATAAAAAATTAGTTGATTCATTTCTGGCAAGAAACAGAATTCAGGAATATGGTTGCTGGAGTTAATTGGGTCACCTTTTTAATAAGGTTAATTTTAAGTTCAAATGGAGTTTTTTGTAAATGTATTTAGATTTGTATAGGTTGAAAACTATATACATTAAAGGGACAGTGTATGTACTGATTTAATCTGCCAATCCCTGGTCTACAGTGTGCTGCTCCTTACCTTGTAAGATCCTTAGCACTCTGCTTGTACTGCCTCGGCTGGGCCAATCTACTGAAAGCTGTCATCTGCAGCTGAACTAGGCAAAAGTTTTGACAAGTAAGTTCATTTCAGCTTCATAGCCCACCATCTATTAGCATGAACATGTACACATGATGTTTTAAAGGTCGGCTTGTACCTCATTGTATTTCACTGATTACCCTTACAGGTTTTTCAGTTTAGTTGTTATTATCTATCTGACAACAGTTCCACTCAGAGATTTTATACTGCTTCTGTGCATTCTTTCTTTTCATACAGAATATCAATTTACCCACACTGTATTTCTATTATTCTACACTTCTATAATGGAGCACATTTGTGTAGCTCAGGTCTCTGATCCTTTGGAGGGATGATCTACTGATAGTACGGATAGTTCTGTGGGATCCCACATGTGAGCAGAATCTAGACTGGATTTTGCAGTGCAGCCCTTTAGATAGAGTGTCCAGGGGGTCTAAAGGTTGCCGAGGCTATAACCCAGAACATTCTACTGAACTCTCTACTAAATTTTAAGCAATATTTATATATACACTCTGCTATTACTAAGAGAATGGCTGTCATGCTTCCAGCAGTTGATTGAGGATGCATGCAATGGGCAGAAGGTGATCCGTCACAGCTTTTTAGCTCATCTGGGACATCCTATAGCAGCGACCCTGCAGAGAAACGGAGTACATTTGAATCTAATGATTGCTGTTCTGAAGATGGATTTTCAGAAACTTAGGACACCCCTCCTGTCATAGGATATGTTCTTTACTTTCAGGCATAAACATATTCATGCACTAATATAGAAGATGTTAAGTGCTTTTAAAAGGTGGACGATTCTCCCACTCCAGACAAGCAACCTGTTAAAAAATTGATAAATTCTTTAAAGTAGCTGTTTAATTGGGATCAGTCGTCATTTTAAATTATGATCTAATGCAATTATGTGTGGTGCAGAATAAGTTAAACTAGGGGACACTAATATTCCAAGAGCAAACAAAGAGCCAGAGATTAGGTAGTATTATTTGCCATTCAGCACTGCGGAATCTGTTGGCGCTCTACAAATAACCGATAATAATAATAATTCCATTAGGAACAGCGGTCAGTAAAAAATGTATTTTTTATTTTTGGTTCTGAAAGAAACAAATGTTATGTTTACATGCAAGATGAACAGAAAACATTGCAGACGGCTTTGGGTAATGGTTATAGAAATGTTAGAAAAGCTGATGTAACAGGACCTTCCTCTGACTTGCACTATTCAGCTTATAGTGCAGTTATATGAGGGTCCAACTCATGCATCTCTGGCATTTCCTCATCTCTTGAATTTCTCTCCTCTTCAGCTATACTTCTCTCTTCCTCCTCTCTCTGGGTCAAGCGGTTCACAGTCTGCTGCACCAGTGTCTGTGTTTTCCCCCACAACACCTGTGGATGATAATCTTCTCCTCCATCTATGTGGATTAGCTTTCTCCATGCCAGAATGAGTAACACACAGAGCACACAGAGCAAAAGTGTGAGCAACACCACTGTTACAGTGCTATTAGAGCTAGATTCCTTTATGTTGTTTTCTGCGAGGGCCATTGGGAAAGTCAAAATAAGCGAGGACAAGGCACATAATAATTCTGGCAGCTGCAAGACAAAGACATTCTTTTTAAAAGAGTGATGACTCTAAAATGTACATATATTGTATGTTATACAACAACCACACAGCACTACTAACTTCACACTCAGCTATACAAAGACATGGAATTCTGTACCGTCATGGTGGACAACAAAGTCACAGAAAGGAATGAGCCTAATATCATGAGCAGTGGATAGGACACTTTGGCCCCTATTTATTAAAGGTCTTGCGGACCTGATCCGACAGTACGGATCAGGTACGCAAGACCTTGCTAAATGCGGAGAGCAATACGCTCTCCGCATTTAACATTGTACCAGCAGCTCACAAGAGCTGCTGGTGCAACGCCGCCCCCTGCTGTCTCGCAGCCAATCGGCCGCCAGCAGGGAGGTGTCAATCAACCCGATCGTACTCGATCGGGTTGATTTCCTGTCATTCCTGTCCGCCTGCTCAGAGCAGGCGGACAGGGTTATGGAGCAGCGGTCTTTAGACCGCTGCTTCATAACTTGTGTTTCTGGCGAGTCTGAAGACTCACCAGAAACACGGCCCTTCAAGCTCCGTACGGAGCTTGATAAAAATGGGCCAGTGTTAGCTCTTTGCAGTTGGGCATCCAGGGAAGCAGCCCAGTTGCCCGGGCACATTAGTGGAACATAGATTAATAGAAATTGGGGAGAAAGACAAGCAGGCCTGTCTACCACGGCAGATTGGGGATACATACATAGAGTTAAAAAAAAATCCAGGGACACTTAAGAGCAGAGCCACGCCCAATTATGGATTGCATAGCCATGACCACTCCAATACACCACAAAAAAAGTATTATTTAGCCTTATTGTATTCTAAACGTTCATGAGTCAGGTAGAGCATGTCTTTTCTAAATTCTCTTCTATTATCAAATTTATTTTGCTCTCTTGGGTACCTTTGTTGAAAAGAATATGTACATCTCCTCAACAGAAGCAATGCACTACTGGGAGTTAGCTGTTGATTGGTGGCTACATAAATTTGTCTTTTGTTATTGGCTCACCAGATGTATTCAGATAGCTCCATGTAATGTGTTGCTGCTCTAGTGCTGAATTTAAATATTTTTTTAATCCCTATTCATATAGAGTGCATGCATTAAAAACAAATACTTCTATTTTTAAATTGAGCTTGTTTTCTAATTATCCTTTGCTGAAAAACAGGTAGGCTCAGGAATGTACATGTGCCTGGAATACTATACAGCAGTAGTTTTGCAAAAATGCTTTTAAACATTGTGCCAATATTTCTGCCATCTAGTGCTGAAAATCATTCTTACAAAACTGCTGCCATACAGTTCTCTAGACACGTGCACCTACCTAGGTATTCTCTTCAACAAAGTATATCAACGAGAACCAAGTCAATTAGGAACTTTTTAAACATGTATCCTCTTTAAATCATGAAATGTAGGTTTTTCATGTTCCTTTACATTTCTGTCATCAATGTATATATAAGGCTAACTGCAGCATTTAAAGGACACTTTAGCAACTGCAAGCTTTATAAAGCTACTAGCCAATTGTAATTATCTAAATGATATTGACTGTAGGGGAATTCACATTGGCACAACATCCCATTGGTCAGATCAGTGATCAGATCACCAAAATGGTAGACAGTGGTATTTTAGCATGAGATTAATGGGCTATGAGACCACTTCTAGGTTGCTGCTTAGAACACAGGAGTGGAGGTGAGGAGGGGGAGCACTGGAGCAGCTGATAGTGGAACAATTAAAGGAAGTGACAGAATGTTGTAACTTGCAGAGCCCTAGCTGCATGTCTGAGATCCAAGAAGCAGCAGGGCGGCCAAAGAGTCTGAATCTCCGGGACAGTTGCCAGGACAAATAAACATGAGACAAAAAGCAAAATCCCAGGAGATTTAGGACTGTTCAAAACTATGATAATGACATTTTCAATGTCATGGCAGTGCCTAGTGGGGGTAAGTTGCAACCTGCACACAATGACCACTCCCCTCTGTTCTAGTTGACAACTATTATATAGCATATGTGATGTTTTTACTTATGGTCACAACACATACAGTACTTTTTACTTTATGGGCACAAAAGAAATAATTTAATAGATGTAAAATAATAAAACTACACTAGGCACTACCTGGTTGATCCTGCAGCATGGCAGCTTCAACAAGACAGTTTAAAACAGACAAGCTGGTTTGGTGAGCAATATTAAAAAGAAAACTGATCTCTGGCATCCACTGGGAATGTCCAACCGTAATTCCCTAAATCCTGACTGGTTAGTGGCAAACCTGGCTAATTGGCTGAACCTTGAATAATAAAGCCATGTTTAAAGGGACACTGTACCAAAAAAATTTATTTTGTGATTCAGATAGAGCGTGACATTTTAAGCAACTTTCTAATTTACTCCTATTATCAAATTTTCTTCATTCTCTTGGTATCTTTATTTGAACTGCAAGAATGTAAGTTTAGATGCCGGCCCATTTTAAGTGAACAACCTGGGTTGTCCTTGCTGATTGGTGGATAAATTCATCCACCAATAAAAAAAATGCTGTCCAGAGTACTGAAACAAACAAAAAACTTAGATGCATTCTTTTTCAAATAAAGATAGCAAGAGAACAAAGAAAAATTGCTAATAGGAGTAAATTAGAAAGTTGCTTAACATTTCATGCTCTATCTGAATCACAAAAGAAAAAAATGTGGGTTCAGCGTCCCTTTAAAGGAGGCCTCACACAACAAAGAATATAATTAAATACATGTTTAAGGAAGGGTCTACACAACTATAACAAAGAAAATACTGTAAGACATGTTTTTAGAAGGGCACCACCGGCAAAGTGACACGTGGTGATATATATGCAACTTGCTTGATCCTGCCTTGACATTTTTATAATAATTAAGAAACACTCTTTTAGGTGCTTTCGGTTGACCCTGTGGTCACATTTGTTTAATTAAGAATCTATTTTTTAGGTGCACAATGGGGGAACAGATTCAGGGTCGCATTGTGAAGGAAGCTGTAAGCTCTACTGGAGTTAAAGGGACAGTCTTCTCAAAAAATGTTATTGTTTAAAAAAATAGATAATCCCTTTATTACCCATTCCGCAGTTTTGCGCAGCCAACATGGTTATATTAATGTACTTTTTACCTCTGTGATTACCTTGTACCTAAGCCTCTTCTGACAGCCCCCTTATCACATGGCTATTTATTTATTATCTATTGACTTGCATTTAAGCCAATTAGTGCTGTGTCCTGCACAACTCCACAGGAGAGAGCTCAATGTTATCTATATGGCACACATGAATTAGCAGTCTTCTGTTGTGAAAAGCTAACAAAAAAGCATGTGATAAGAGGCTGTCTATATTGGCTTAGAAACAGGCAGAAATTTAGAGGTTTAAATGTTATAAAGTATATTAAGATAAAAATGTTGGTTGTGCAAATCTGGAGAGTGGGTTGTAAAGGCATAATCTATCTATTTAAACCATAACAATTAAGGTATATGTCCCTGGTGGGGAAACGATAACTAATAAAATGATAATTTTCCATTGTTCTTTTTAAGGGGCCGATTTATCATTGTGTCAACCTCAACGCATTCGATGGAGTCAATACACTCACCAGACATCGCTGCCGCAAATCTACATACGACGGCCTCATTTAATAAAAAGTCTGTCAAAAACACGCGTGTCAAGTACAGCGAGATGAGCATCGAACTGTTGATAAATAAGAGTCATCAATGTCGCGGATATTCAGTTTTTTCCAACTTTATTTATACCATGTCATTACTGTCCATGAACAAGCACATTTCTCTAAAGCTAATCTTTTATTTTTCATCTGTTAATGTCCAAGAAATAGCTAGATTTATACCTGAACAAACAATAATATCTCATAGAAAGTTATTTTTTTATTAATTTGTTATACAAAAATCTGATATATATTTTCACATAAATTAATGTGTATTTTTCCTCTCACATACTAGTGCCAGTCGCGGATTAGCCATTGCATTTGGGAAGAAAGTCTCAGTTAAGGTGGAAAATTCTTATTTTGATAGGGATGGTAGACATATGATAGTACAGGCCATGGTAAATTCAGTGAGATATGTATTTTGTAATCTCTATGCCCCTAATCAGAGAGCGATGGGCTTCTGGACTGACTTGACACGACACCTAGCTCCACACATAGGCTCAAACCTGATAATTGGGGGGGACTTTAATATTTCACCTACTCACACCTTAGACAGACTTTGGTTGGAACCGCACTCTTTTCGGGACCCCAAATCAAACTATAAAGCCAGATATGAAACAAACATTTTTGGTATGCTGGAGGCCGACCTGGGGGTCTGTGACATCTGGAGGCTGCAGAACCCGGAAGGCAAAGATTATACATGCCTGTCCAAAGCGAAACACACACTATCCAGAATCGATCTTTTCATGACGGCCTGTAACTTAATCACCCACATTCATAGGTGTAAAATACACGACATCCTACTGTCAGATCATGCACCTGTGGAGTTAACATTGGGAACCCGGGGGCCGCGGTCCAGTAGGAACATCCTTAGATTCCCTACATACTTATCTACTTCAGAGGCATTCACTAAATTCTTGCGACACACTTGGACAGACTTTGCCACTGACAACGCTGCTCATGTAGATGACACACAGCTCTTCTGGGACACGGCGAAAGCAGTGTCTGCGGGGGCCATAATCTCCTATGTATCGAAGCTGCGATATAACACACAATATAAATATCGATCCTTACAGAGGCAGTTGGGACTGTCTTACCAATCTTACTTGCAAGCTAAGACTAAAGCAAGCTATGAGACATATATAGCGAGTAAAGCAGAATTGGAGGCCTTTATGAAACAACAAACTGCATCTGGGCTACTCAAGTCCACGGGCAGATATTACAGGTTCGGGAGCAGAGCAGGTAAAATGCTCGCATCTCTGACAAGGCCGCAGACATCTAGGACTAACATAGCAGCAATTAGATCACGAGGCGTGACACACACTAAACCGGCTGACATAGCACAATGCTTTGCACAGTTCTTCGCAGAACTATACACAAACTAAGACAGAGCCCCGGAGGGTGTTCAGGCTCGATTTTGGCAATCGATGCAACTCCCTCAAATAACACAAGAGCAGAGTGATGCACTCAATGCCCCCATAACTGTTGAGGAGTTGACATCTACTCTAAGGTCCCTGCCGATGGGCAAGGCGTCGGGCCCTGACGGCCTACCAGCCGAATTTTATAAGCTGCTTCTACCCCAAATCATACCCACTTTGACCAATCTGTACAATGCTTTCCTACATACGGAAGCTTCTCCCTCCAATAATTTCACGGCGGCTCACATTACACTTATCCCCAAGCCAGGGAAAGATCTCTCCTTACCAGGGTCTTACAGGCCAATATCGCTGCTGAACACAGACTACAAGCTGTTCATGAAGATCTTAGCGAACAGACTAAAAGTAGTCCTTCCAGACATTATACACCCCGATCAAACGGGTTTTGTGTTCAGACGATCATCAGTGGTGAATCTCCGTAGGGTACTGCAAGTCATAGAGCACTACTGGTTGAAGGGACAGGAGAGATCGGAGGGGGTCAAATCGGAGGCCTTCCTGCTATCCCTTGATGCAGAGAAGGCCTTTGATAGGGTGGAGTGGCCTCACCTAGTAGATTCCATGTACAAATTCGGGTTCAGGGGTCCATTCCTAGAGATTATAAACAAAATGTATCAACACCCGACAGCACGGGTTATGGTGAATGGGCTTTTCTCATCAGATTTTCAATTACAGAGAGGCACCAGACAAGGGTGCCCTCTGTCGCCGTTACTTTTTAACATAGCATTGGAGCCCTTGGCTCTGAAGCTGCGGCAAATTTTTCCCGGAATAACGATAAAAGGTGTTTCCCTGCATTTGGCGTTATACGCCGATGACATGCTGCTCTTTGTGGATACGCCCTCCGCGCATATACCCCATATATTACACACAATTGCAGACTTCGGCACCTTCTCGGGCTACAGAATAAACGCCGCAAAGTCGGAGATTCTGTGGCTGCAGAGACACCAGAATGTGAATCACTCCTATCCTTTTGTGGAGATATCGGGAGGACTCTCATACCTGGGTATTAAATTGCATCGGGACCCATCCAAAATGTATGATCTAAATATATCTTCCAAGTGTTCAGAGCTGGTCTCCTTACTGACAAACTGGGCTAATCTCCCCCTGGGCTTATCTGGTCGTATCAGTTTGATTAAAATGACAATCTTACCCAAGATTTTGTATCCCCTACTCATGTTGCCATTTTTGATTACAAAAAGGGATTTAAAGATCCTCACCCATGCACTATCACGATTTATATGGAGAGGTGGTAAACCACGGATTGCTGCTGACAAACTACACCTCCCATTCTTGGGGGGAGGCCTGGGTCTCCCTAATCTAAAGCTTTACAATTGGGCGGCGCTGGCCAGGCTAGTAACTGACTGGCAACTAGCCACGAATCATTTCTCTGAACCGGCTCTGGAGGAAGCGATTCTCGCGCCTCTGAAACCGGCCTACCTCCCGTATGCAAAATTATTGTCCCTGCCACCTGCAGTTGCCTGTAGTGTGCTATATCGAGACCCGCTAAAAGCATGGCAAATGATCCACAAGTTCTTGGGGGTAGCCGGCCCTCCCCCTAGGTACATACCAATTTCCGGGAATGCGGACTTCCCGGCAGGAAGCGAACATGAACCATTTCTTATATGGAAAACTCTCGGTATCAGAGTTTTGGGGGATGTCTTGGACCCTCTGCTTCGTACCATACGCTCTTTTCAGGAGCTACAGGCTAAATACCAGATCCCGCAGCAGCATTTCTATGCATATCTCCAACTGCGACACTATGCATCGTCCCTACAGACAACCAACACTGGTTTCTGGGACCCATCGCCCTTCGCTATAGCGCAGACATTATTTCAGGTGGGGAGATTTTCTCTCTCGCACTTCTACACCCGCCTGGTAAGACAAACAGAGACCCTAATCCAAACCAATATGTTGGCGAGACTGGCCGCGGACTTTTCAACTGCAGTGACAGTACAAGACTTAACGGACAGCCTAGACCTTGCAAGACGGGCTACACTTGCGATTCCTCTCAGAGAGGCGCAGGTCAGACTAATCCACAGGGATTATATCACATCTCATAGACTATCTAAATGGAGTGATCGGTACCCTAACCAATGCATTAAATGCAGCAGTGAATCCCCTTCTTTCCTACATTACTGGTTTGCCTGCCCGATTACCAGACGTTTTTGGGGTCATATGCAATACTGGGTTAAAACCACGTTTCATATAGAAATAGAGATTAAAACAGCAGAGATTTACCTCTTTAAGTGGGGCGACGCACATAAACAACTACATCAGATACTAACAGTATGCATGTTGCTGGCAAGGAAGTGCATCTTGTCTAGATGGACCTCCAAACTCCCCCCAACTATAGCTCAGTTTAAACGTTTACTAATCAGACAGCTATACATAGAACAATATGATGCACGCTTGGATACGATGCGTAGACTAAGGCCGTTTTGGAAAAAATGGTGCCCGTTTATAAATACCCTACACAGGGATTTAAAAGACCAAATCCTAAAACCATTCTTACACTCCGAAATATTGCCCTCTCTCAATGTTGATGAGGGTGGTGATGCATCATTGGTGCAACCTGACTCCCCTAATGAGCGTGCCAACGCCGCGACCCTCCCAACGGAAATTATGCTTTTCTAATTTTTTTTTTTTTTTTCTCTCTCTCTCTCCATCCTCCGCCCTCATCCCTTCCCCCATGCCCCTCCATCCAAGAAGAGTAATTTCGGAGTAATCCGTTAGCATGTTGTTATATGTTACATATTGTTATGCACTGTTTAGATGTTTTAAAAAAAAAAAGAAAATTTTGCAAAATCAGGGCAGATATGACGGACCTTAACCTGTGAGTACAAAAGACTCCTATTCAGATGCACTAAGTCTATCTGATTCACTCTCGGATGTACGACTCACTATTCATCATAGAATAAAACTTTGTTAGCGCACTTCAAAAAAAAAAAAAAAAAAAAAAAAAAAATTAATGTGTATTTGTATTTCTAGAAATCATATGCCTATCTCATGATTTTTTTTTATTTTTTTAAATGATTATTAATGCTAGAATTAGTACAAATATCTTTGCACATACTTGTGTGTGTATATATATATATATATGTGTGTTATGTCAGAAATCTTTTGCAAACAAATTTACATGTCCATAAATTCTTTTTTTTGTTCTAAACAATGTTGTATATCATATCTCTGTTTTCATTTATACCACTATATGTATATAGTGTAAATATATAATTATTCTGAGCAAGAATAATTGTGAATATAACATGTAATCAGGGTATTATATGTATTTATTTGCAATCAATGGACATTTTAAGAGCTGGGACAGTTTTCTCTCTGCACCTGTATAACCCTTCCTGATTGCAGTCTAGTTTTAAACACCACCCCACAAGGTTTTAAAAAATGGGCTGGCATTTAAGATGACATTTCTTAATGGAAATGGAATTCAAGAGAAGGAAAAAAAAAAGACTAAAAATAGCATGACAGTAAAGAGGTGATTTTAATTTCTGCTGTGTGTGATTCATGACAGTTTAATGTTAGGTAGACTATCCCTTTGAGCTATCATTTTAAGATTATATTGAATCAAACTTCATTTGATTATTAAAATCATTGTCAGAAATATTACACTGTGTGGCCTAATATCATCAATAATTATCTTTAATACTAATTTCACATATACATACTTTCAAAGTATAATACATAATGTAACAAATGGCACTTACAAGTTCTGATGAGTGATCAATGACTCAAGTATAGAGCAATATGATTCGTTAGTGATAGTAGAAAACGCATATTTCAATCAGATTGGCAGATTTCATTAATCACATGATTATGCATTTACCAATAAGAAGTTGTGGAAAACGTTACCAGTTTGAGGGTTGTTTAGGAGTTTGAGTATTGCGTCAAATCTAGTGCGAAAAGTGTTGCATCAAATTGGGTGTGAAGTGGAGAGTGGGACTTGTATTACATGCGTTAAACATGGTGCAAATAGATTTACCCCCAAAAAAAGTAAGTTTACTATATTATGTAATGTATTTATTTCATTTTTATCCCTATATCTACTAGTGCACCAAATTTGGAGCAATACTTCGCACCAAATTTGGAGCAATAATATTGTCCCCTAGCTTTGTAATTAAAGACAAAGATGTAACATAATCCATAAATAGGGTAACATCTCCCTAATTTACTTTTATTATCTAATATGCTTCATTGTCTTGCAGCATCGAACATAAACTTTCTGTGTTTTCAGACTCCCATTGATTTCTATGGCATTCGCGGCCTCAAGGGTGGCGGTTTGAACAATAGGTAGGCTGCATCGGAATAGACGTGAGCGTACCTGTTGAATGTTTGATAAATTGGCAAGAGGGTCAAATAGAGTCGAATGTGACGGTGGATGATCAGTATTCTGCTCGAATAACACAAGCATCGATCTGCGTCGGATTGATATCGCGGGAGCGTATATTACGCCACACATTTCAACATTTGATGATCTTGACGCTTTGTTAACTACGACGGATCACCTTTGCGTCTAATTTGACGCGAGATTCCAGCGTATTATCAGTTGAAGCATTGATAAATCAGCCCCTAAGTTTTGGGCTTTGGTTCACAGAGAAATATAAGATGCAAATGTGTGTGTACACAAAGTTATATCATTATGAGATATATTAACTGCAAGCTCAACCCATTATAATAGGTTGTGGTTTCAAAGAAAAACCCAGCAATTTCATATACACAAATAAACCTGAAAATGCAATTTCTCATACATATTATACTCGACAGCTGGTATAACAAGTCATTGGAAATACATTAAGGGAAAAACAATTTTACAGTATACTGTCCCTTTAATTATCTATAATCCCTAACACAATATTATTTATTCACTATTTTAAATGAAACCACACATAACACCTTTCATTTTATATCTCACCTTGTTGTTTATAATTATTTCCATCACTAAACGCATTTGCCTCTATCCAGATATTCTTAACATTCCTGTAAAGAGGAAGAAGAAAACATGTAAGAACAATTTGCAGGGATGACAGGGGGAACTCTAGAAACAATATCAAGAGATTTAACTATAAAATAGAAACAAGTGGAGGTTATAAAAAGCAGTAAGAGTTAATATAAGTGGCAATGTGAACAGCAATATCATAAAACATGTATGTAATGTCCACTTCACATGCAACCCAATAAATAGTTATTTACATTTTCCTATAAATGAGCTACACATCTTAGATTAAAACTATGTATTTATAACAAGAAGGGTCCAGACCAGTCTAAAAATAAGTTAAAGTTAGCATGGGAATCCTGATTTTTTTCCCCAGATGAGGGGGTGGGCAAGAAAATAAAATGTTCTTAGTACAGTGTCAACATGTGCATCAGGAGAGAGTAGCTTTATGTACAAAAGAGATGCAAATCATTTTCAATATGATGGATATTAAAGGGACATGAAACCCACATTTTTTTCCTACACAATTTAGATAGTAAATACATTTTTGCCTCTCTGCAATTTCCTCTTGGGTGTCTTCACACTACCTCCAACTCAATCTGTCCAAAACTGAGCTGCTTCTTATCCCCCCTCTTCGAGACATCCAACACCTGACATTTTTCTGACAGTTGGAGACTCTATTGTCAACACCTCACCCCAGGTCCGCTGTCTTGGGGTCACACTAGACTCAGAACTCACATTCAACCCACATATACAAGCGCTTACCAAATCCTGCCGTTCACACCTACGCAACATTTCTAGAATTCATCTCTTCCTTACTCAAAAAACAACAAAAATACTTATTCATTCCCTCATTTTGTCACACATTGATTATTGCAATCTACTCCTAAATGGCTTTCAAAAACACTGCCTCTCCTCCCTCCAATCTATTATGAAAGCTTCTGCTAGACTCATCCACCGCTCTGCTCTGCCAGTCTCTACACTGGCTCCCCATACACTCCAGAATACAATTTAAAGTATTAACCCTAACTTACAAAGCACTCAACAGTCTAACTCCCAACTATATTTCCTCTCTCATCTGGAAATATTCCCCATCCCGTCCTCTTCGATTACCCTCTGACCTACATCTCTACACTCCTGTTATCTCTACGTCACACTCCCGCCTACAAGACTACAAGACTTTGCACGTGCTGCTCCTGTCCTCTGGAACTCTCTACCCCGCTCCATAAGACTGTCTCCAACCTTGTATAGCTTCAGACGCTCCTTGAAAACTCACATATTCATAGAGGCGTACCAACTCTCCTCTATCCCGCATCCGAACCAAACTAATACATGTACATGAACTGCCTGACTCACTGCTGCAAATACAACCCATGTAACAAGCTACCCCAACCTTATGTCTCTGCACCCTAAACCTATAGACTGTGAGCTCTCCGGAGCAGGGCCCTCTTCCTCCTGTACAAGATTCATTTAGTTTTGTTATGTTTTGCATTTTATCACAAATCTTTGTCATTGTGTACCCCTATCATTGTACCCAGCGCTACTGAATTTGGCAGCACTATACAAATAAATGATAATAATAATAATACATTTTTAAAGTTCCAGTTTATTCCTATTATCAATTGTGCTTCATTCTATTGATACCCTTTGCTGAAGGAGGAACAATGCACTACTGAGAGCTAGCAGAACACATCAGTAAGCCATTGACAAGAGGCATGTGTGTGCAGCCTCCAATCAGCAGCTAGCTCCTAATTCCTGAGCCTACCTAGGTATACAATTCAACAAAGGATACCCAGAGAACAAAGCAAATTAGATAATAGAAGTAAATTGGAAAGTTATTTAAAACTGTATGTTCTATCTGAATCATGAAGGAATTTTTTTGGGGTTTCATGTCCCTTTAAGACAATAATTCAAGGGGGAGCCACAATTTACATTGTTACCATCAGAGTAAGCAATTCTGGGCAGATACATAAATGAGCTTCAGAAAGCCTCACATTTTTCTTCTAATATCCATTTTAAAAATATTCTCTTTGCTACTGATATTTTGAATTTGAAGCATAGCAGGATAGCAAGAGAAATAAAATGTTAACAGCTATTATCATCTACTTGATACAGCACATAATAGATTTGTTTTTGCTGCATAAAGAAGTATGTGTAGGGCATCCTGACCACTCTCAAAATGAGTTATGGTGAGTGAAAAAGATGAGGGGGAAAACCTCTCCACTGTGAGCATAGTGACACACAACATATCCTTGTACCGTCCCTAATCCCATTTTTCCACAGAAATCCACAGCTAACAGTCACCAAGATTACAAGTTGTGCGCTAAGCCTGCTGACTAAATAACACTAAAATTAAGCGGCATTGCACTTTCCATAGAAAAACCTTCTTGTGTTGTGTATTATGGTGCGTTATGCTCCAAACCCCCATAGACATCAATGGAGAGAAAGTGTTAGAAAAAAACTAACACCTGCGATCGCGGAATAGCAATCACTATAACGCAATCCCCATTGATGTCTATGGGGACAAGAAAACTATGTAAAAACTTAACACCCTAACCCCTAGTCTAAATACCCCTAATCCGCCGCCCCCGACATTGCGACACTAAATAAAGTGATTAACCCCTAAACCGCTGCCCTCCGCATCTCTAACACCTAAATAAACATATTAACACCTAAACCGCCGGCCCCCCACATAGCAACTATTATAATAAAGTGATTAGCCCCTAAACCGCCACCTCCCACATCGCAACTACTAAACCTATTAACCCCTAAACCGCTGGCCCCCACATCGCAACTACTATAATAAAGCTATTAACCCCTAAACCGCTTGCCCCCCACATCACAACTACTAAACTAAACCTATTAACCCCTAAACCGCCTCCTCCCCCCACATTGCGACACACTAAATTAAACTATTAACCCCTAAACCTAACACCCCCCCTAACTTTAAATTAATGTTACAATATAACTACCTTTAAATAAATAAATATTTACCTGTGAAAAAAAACAAAACCTAAGCTTAAACTATAAATAAAACCTAACATTACTATTTAAAAAAAAAAAAAAAATGAAAAATAAAAAAACTAAGTTACAAAATTAAAAAATCCTAACAATACGAAAAAATAAAATAAAACTAACATTACAAAAAAACACTAAAATTACAAAAAATAAAAAAAAATCTAAGATTACAAAAAATAATAAACTAAATTATCCAAAATAATACAAATTAAACCTAATCTAATACCCCTATAAAACACAAAAAGCCACCCCAAAATAAAAACACCCCCTAATCTAACAATAAACTACCAATAGCCCTTGAAAGGGCCTTTTGTAGGGCATTGCCCGGAAGCAATCAGCTTTTACCTTCAAAAAAATTGCAAAGTACCCCCTGACACCCCACCCAACCAACACCCCAAAATAAAATAAACTAAGTCTAAAAAACTAAGCTACCCATTGCCCCTAAAGGGGCATTTGTATGGGCATTGCCCTTAAAAGGACAATCAGCTCTTTTGCTGCCCATTAAAAAATAAAAAAAGCCCTAATCTAAAAAAAAAACACCCCCCCCAAAAAAAAAATAATAATAACACTAATCCCAAAAAATATACTCACAGTTCCTTAAAGGGACATGAAACCCAAATTTTTTCTTTCATGATTTAGAAAGCGGGGGCTACTTATCAAGCCGTCTACTTTTCTGGCTTCGCTGGCCCAATACGTCCGCCTAAGCTCGCCTACCTTCGCCGCCGCGGACCTTGAATACGTTCGCCTAAGTTATCAAATAAAGCTGTCAAAAAGCCGCGGGGCGATGAGCAGCGGACTGTGACAGTTATCACTCATCCGATCTCGCTGCCCTTCGGCTTTTTCCCAGCTTTATTGCTAGCCTGTCACTAAGCACTCACACTAAACTACACTGTTCTACCCCCTATACCGGCGCCCCCGGAGGCCCCCGCAACTAAATAAAGTTACTAACCCCTAAACCGCCGCTCCTAAACCCCGCCGCAAGTCTTATAAATGTATTAACCCCTAAACCGCCGCTCCTAGACCCCGCCGCAAGTCTTATAAATGTATTAACCCCTAAACCGCCGCTCCTAGACCCCGCCGCAAGTCTTATAAATGTATTAACCCCTAAACCGCCGCTCCCGGACACCGCTGCCACCTACATTATACCTAGTAACCCCTATCCTGCCCCCCTATACCGTCGCCCTCTATTATAAAATTATTAACCCCTATCCTGCTGATCCCGCACCTCTCCGCAACTAAATAAATAGTTTAACCCCTAAACCGCCGCTCCATGAACCCGCCGCAACCTATAATAAATTTATTAACCCCTATCCTGCCCCCCACTACGCCGCCGCCACTGTAATAAAATGATTAACCCCTAAACCTAAGTCTAACCCTAACCATAACGCCCCCCTAACTTAAATATTAATTAAATAAATCTAAATAAATTAACTCTTATTAACTAAATGAATCCTATTTAAAACTAAATACTTACCTTTAAAATAAACCCTAATATAGCTACAATATAAATAATAATTATATTCTAGCTATCTTAGGATTTATTTTTATTTTACAGGTACCTTTCAATTTATTTTAACCATGTACAATAGCTATTAAATAGTTATTAACTATTTAATAGCTTACCTAGCTAAAATAAAGAGAAATGTACCTGTGAAATAAATCCTAACCTAAGTTACAATTACACCTAACACTACACTATACTTTAATAAATTATTCCTATTTAAAAATAAATACTTACCTGTAAAATAAACCCTAAGATAGCTACAATGTAATTAATAATTATATTATAGCTATCTTAGGATTTATATTTATTTTACAGGTAACTTTGTATTTATTTTAGCTAGTTAGAATAGTTATTAAATAGTTATTAACTATTTAATAACTACCTAGCTAAAAGAAATACATAATTACCTGTAAAATAAATCCTAACTTAAGTTACAATTAAACCTAATACTACACTATCATTAAATTAACTAAATAAACTACCTACAAAGAACTACAATGAAATACAATTACATAAACTAACTAAAGTACAAAAAATAAAAAAAGCTAAGTTACAAAAAATAAAAAATTAAGTTACAAACATGTTAAAAATATTACAACAATTTTAAGCTACTTACACCTAATCTAAGCCCCCTAATAAAATAACAAACCCCCCCAAAATAAAAAAAATCCCTACCCTATTCTAAATTACATAAATTTCAAAGCTCTTTTACCTTACCAGCCCTTAAAAGGGCCATTTGTGGGGGCATGCCCCAAAAAGTTCAGCTCTTTTGCCTGTAAAATAAAAATACAACCCCCCCCCAACATTAAAACCCACCACCCACATACCCCTAATCTAACCCAAACCCCCCTTACAAAAACCTAACACTAATCCCCTGAAGATCATCCTACCTTGAGTCGTCTTCACTCAGCCGAGCCACCGATGGAACTGAAGAGGACATCCGGAGCGGAAGAAGTTAATCCTCCAAGCGGCGCTGAAGAAATCTTCCATCCGATGAAGTCATCATCCAGGCGGCGCTGAAGAAGTCTTCGATCCGGCCGATGTCATCTTCAAAGAGGCGCTGAAGAGGTCTTCTATCCGGGCGAAGTCATCTTCCAAGCCGGGTCTTCAATCTTCCTTCCGCCGACGCGGAACCACCTTCTTCACCGACGGACTACGACGAATGACGGCTCCTTTAAGGGACGTCATCCAAGATGGCGTCCCCTCAATTCCGATTGGCTGATAGGATTCTATCAGCCAATCGGAATTAAGGTAGGAAAATCTGATTGGCTGATGGAATCAGCCAATCAGATTGAGCTCGCATTCTATTGGCTGTTCCGATCAGCCAATAGAATGCGAGCTCAATCTGATTGGCTGATTGGATCAGCCAATCGGATTGAACTTGAATCTGATTGGCTGATTCCATCAGCCAATCAGATTTTCCTACCTTAATTCCGATTGGCTGATAGAATCCTATCAGCCAATCGGAATTGAGGGGACGCCATCTTGGATGACGTCCCTTAAAGGAGCCGTCATTCGTCGTAGTCCGTCGGTGAAGAAGGTGGTTCCGCGTCGGCGGAAGGAAGATTGAAGACCCGGCTTGGAAGATGACTTCGCCCGGATAGAAGACCTCTTCAGCGCCTCTTTGAAGATGACATCGGCCGGATCGAAGACTTCTTCAGCGCCGCCTGGATGATGACTTCATCGGATGGAAGATTTCTTCAGCGCCGCTTGGAGGATTAACTTCTTCCGCTCCGGATGTCCTCTTCAGTTCCATCGGTGGCTCGGCTGAGTGAAGACGACTCAAGGTAGGATGATCTTCAGGGGATTAGTGTTAGGTTTTTGTAAGGGGGGTTTGGGTTAGATTAGGGGTATGTGGGTGGTGGGTTTTAATGTTGGGGGGGGGGTTGTATTTTTATTTTACAGGCAAAAGAGCTGAACTTTTTGGGGCATGCCCCCACAAATGGCCCTTTTAAGGGCTGGTAAGGTAAAAGAGCTTTGAAATTTATGTAATTTAGAATAGGGTAGGGATTTTTTTTATTTTGGGGGGGTTTGTTATTTTATTAGGGGGCTTAGATTAGGTGTAAGTAGCTTAAAATTGTTGTAATATTTTTAACATGTTTGTAACTTATTTTTTTATTTTTTGTAACTTAGCTTTTTTTATTTTTTGTACTTTAGTTAGTTTATGTAATTGTATTTAATTGTAGTTCTTTGTAGGTAGTTTATTTAGTTAATTTAATGATAGTGTAGTATTAGGTTTAATTGTAACTTAAGTTAGGATTTATTTTACAGGTAATTTTGTATTTCTTTTAGCTAGGTAGTTATTAAATAGTTAATAACTATTTAATAACTATTCTAACTAGCTAAAATAAATACAAAGTTACCTGTAAAATAAATATAAATCCTAAGATAGCTATAATATAATTATTAATTACATTGTAGCTATCTTAGGGTTTATTTTACAGGTAAGTATTTATTTTTAAATAGGAATAATTTATTAAAGTATAGTGTAGTGTTAGGTGTAATTGTAACTTAGGTTAGGATTTATTTCACAGGTACATTTCTCTTTATTTTAGCTAGGTAAGCTATTAAATAGTTAATAACTATTTAATAGCTATTGTACATGGTTAAAATAAATTGAAAGGTACCTGTAAAATAAAAAAAAATCCTAAGATAGCTAGAATATAATTATTATTTATATTGTAGCTATATTAGGGTTTATTTTAAAGGTAAGTATTTAGTTTTAAATAGGATTCATTTAGTTAATAAGAGTTAATTTATTTAGATTTATTTAATTAATATTTAAGTTAGGGGGCGTTAGGGTTAGGGTTAGGTTTAGGGGTTGATCATTTTATTACAGTGGCGGCGGCGTAGTGGGGGGCAGGATAGGGGTTAATAAATTTATTATAGGTGGCGACGGTGTAGGGGGGGCAGGATAGGGGTTAATACATTTAATATAGGTTGCGGCGGGTTCAGGGAGCGGCGGTTTAGGGGTTAATATGTATAGAGTAGCTTGCGGTGGGCTCCGGGAGCGGCGGTTTAGGGGGTAATAACTTTATTTAGTTGCGGCGGTGTAGGGGGGGTCAGATTAGTGGTGTTTAGACTCGGGGTACATGTTAGGGTGTTAGGTGTAGACAGCTCCCATAGAAATCAATGGGATGTCTGTCAGCAGCGAACTTGTACTTTCGCTATGGTCAGACTCCCATTGATTCCTATGGGATCCGCCGCCTCCAGGCTGGCGCTTTGAAAACCAGGTACGCTGGGCCGTAAAAGTGCCGAGCGTACCTGCTAGTTTTTTGATAGCTAGCAAAAGTAGTGAGAATGTGCCGCACTTGTGTGCGGAACATCTGGAGTGACGTAAGAATCGATCTGTGTCGGACTGAGTCCGGCGGATCGAAGCTGACGTCACAAAATTCTACTTTTGCCGGTCTCGAGCCTTTGATAACTAAGGCGTATCAGCCTCGCCACAAATACGCTGCGGAATACGCAGCGTATTTGAGGTTGACGGCTTGATAACTACCCCCCAGAGTATGCAATTTTAAACAACTTTCTAATTTACTTCTATTATCTAATTTGCTTCATTCTCTTGAAATTCTTTGCTAATAAGCATATCTAGATAGGCTCAGTAGCTGCTGATTGGTAGCTGCACATAGATGCCTCATGTGATTGGCTCACCCATGTGCATTGCTATTTCTTTAACAAAGGATATCTAAAAAATGAAGGAAATTTGATAATAGAAGTAAATTGGAATGTTGTTTAAAATTGTATTCTCTACCTGAATGATAAAAGAAAATGTTTGGGTTTAGTGTCCCTTTAAGTCCGGACTTCCATCTTCATCCAGTGGGGGTGGGGAGCGCTTTAGCAGCTATGAGTCTGGACGTTTCTATTAATACCTCTGTATCTCTGTGTTATCTTTAATAATATTATTTGTCTATTGTGACAAAATACCTTGTGTCAACTTGTGTCAACTGTGGTATTTATTTGCTCTTAGTGGGTGTGTTAGTTAATGTGAAAGAAATTCCAGGGGCGCGATCCGATATACGGCGCAGGTTTCGGCGCAAGCGTGGAAACCTGCGCCACCCGTAGTTTCAGCTCGCAACTCGAGCTATCTCATATACAGCGCCGTCAGATGCTAAAGTGCCGTAAGTCTGACAAACTAGCGATGTCCAGAAATCTGCGTAAGTACAAATTTCTGGAGTCGCCAGTGACTTACGGCACTTTAGAAACTGCCGCCGCCTACAAAACCTTACTATAGTATTAAATCTCCTGTACCGTCTAACACGCCTCCCAAACATAGCCCGGCACGTATACCCCTCTATCCGCAATCCCCCCTCTAACTCCTAATAATAAATATATTAACCCCTAAACCGCCGCTCCCGGACCCCACCGCCAGCTACATATGTTTTACCCCCTAACTTTTATCATCAAATTTGCTTTGTTCTCTTGGTATTCTTAGTTGAAAGCTAAGCCTAGGGAGGCTCATATGCTAATTTCTAAACCCTTATCTGAATGCATTTGACAGTTTTTCACAGCTAGAGGGCCTTAGTTCATGTGTTTCATATAAATAACAATGCACTCATGCACGTGGAGTTGTTAAACAGTCAGCACTAATTGCCTGAAATGCAAGTCTGTCAAAAGATCTGAGATAAGGAGGCAGTCTGCAGAAGCTTAGATACAAGGTAATTACAGAGGTAAAACGTTTCTATAACAGTGGTTATGCAAAACTGGGAAATGGTAAAAAAATAAATTATCTATAATTGGTGTTTACTGTCCATTTAAACATGGATACCAGAAGTAAAAAAGTGAGGCCTTGTAAAGCTTATTTACAGATTATAACCCAGAATCCCCTGCTCCGGTGGTACTTAACTACTAAACTGCGGTAATCTGTGGAGAAATGTGCAAATGGGCTGTACAATTATCTGTTATGCAATTAACAATTAAAATTGCACTTTTGCGAGCGCAATATTTGCACGGCAAAAGCAAATGTGCGCTGGTATTACGAATAAAAATTGCGTCCACGCTTCCATAGGCTCCAGTGGGAACCTTGTTATGATGCCAAAAGATGCCGCAGAGAAACAAGCGCAGTGAAGGAGGTAAGTCGTGCAGCGATGGGCAGCATATTTAAAATATATATGTATATGAATATATACATATATATTTATGTGTTTATATGTGTATATACACATAACACATAAATATATACGTATATAAGCATATACATATATATTTATGTGTTTATATGTGTATATACACATAACACATAAATATATACATATATAAGCATATACATATATATTTACAGTTTAAACACAGTCCCCATAGACCGCTATGTAAAGTCACTTTTCAGTGACGGTTTTTTTCTAACACCCACACCCGCTCACTTTAACACTACACTGTTTTGGGGGGAAAATAAGGGGATATTTATTTCATTAACTAGGAGGTTTGATCTCTGGTTAATGAATTTGAGTTAACTAGCCACTTGTAATGGCTGGTTATTTAACTTGTGCCCACAAACTGGCACATTAAATGATCGCTCCACTTGTAGTCTAGCCCTAAATACATTTCATGCATCTCCCTCTAACCATGGGTGCTCCTATTAGGGAGCTTAGGTTACACTGCAGGTATCTGAAGGAGAGTTACTGCACATGTGCAAACAAGTCAGCATTGGAATGTAGTGAAAGCTAGATTTAATCAAAGCAGTACCCATGACAAGAGGGAGATGGGGAATAACCTCAATACTATGTTTATAAAATGTATTTGGTGTTTAATGACCTATTAATTGCACAATACAGATGATGATAATATTGTCAATAAACCTCTTATAGAGGGATTATTGACAATATTTTATTTCAAAACAAATGAATCCTTGTATTCCAAATTCTATAATGCCACAATTATCCATCCTCTCATTTCTATTATTAAGAGATCCCAAGCAGTAAAACTCATGTTAGATAAGGCTTGAGCTCTAAGTCGATGGAATGCAAAAAATACACTTGAGGTCTTCATTTAGTTCTGTGCTATACTATTTCAATGAAACTTAAACGTAAAACACTTCACACATATACATATCTGAAAGTGAAACACATTTGCTTTGGCGGCGCTAATATGTTTTGGTTAAAATTTGTAACCATCCACTAGTAATACAAGAGTATTTGTTATTATTTGTGGGAGGCCAAGCCCAAGATAATGCCCTTATCACTATCAATTGTGTGACACTTGTAATCTAGTCCCATGACTAAAACTATTGCCTAGATTTAGAGTTTGGCGTTAGCCGTCAAAAGCAGCGTTAAGGGGTCCTAACGCTGCTTTTTAACGCCCGCTGGTATTTAGAGTCAGGCAGGAAAGGGTCTACCGCTAACTTTCTTTCCGCGACTCCAGGCTACCGCAGATCCCCTTACGTCAATTGCATATCCTATCTTTTCAATGGGATTTGCCTAACGCTGGTATTACGAGTCTTGGAAGAAGTGAACAGTAGAGCCTCTACCGACAAGACTCCTACCGTCAAAAAAAGTCAGTAGTTAAGAGCTTTATGGGCTAACGCGGGAACATAAAGCTCTTAACTACTATGCTATAAAGTACACTAACACCCATAAACTACCTATGAACCCCTAAACCGAGGCCCCCCCCCACATCGCAAACCCTATAATAAATTTTTGTAACCCCTAATCTGCCGCTCCGGACACCGCCGCAACCTACAATATACCTATGAACCCCTAATCTGCTGCCCCTAACATCGACGACACCTATATTATATTTATTACCCCCTAAACTGCCCCCCCCCCCAACGTCGCCGCCACCTACCTACACTTATTAACCCCTAATCTGCCGACCGGACTTACCTGCCACTATAATAAATGTATTAACCCCTAAACCGCCGCACTCCCGCCTCGCAAACACTATAATAAATTGTATTAACCCCTAATCTGCCCTCCCTAAGATCGCCGCCACCTACCTACAATTATTAACCCCTAATCTCCCGCCCCCAACGTCGCCGCTAATATAATAAAGTTATTAACCCCTAAACCTAAGTCTAACCCTAACACCCCCTAAATTAAATATAATTTAAATTAATCTAAATAAATTTACTATAATTAAATAAATTATTCCTATTTAAAACTAAATACTTACCTATAAAATAAACCCTAATATAGCTACAATATAACTAATAGGTACAATAGCTATTAAATAGTTAATAACTATTTAATAGCTACCTAGTTAAAATAATTACAAAATTACCTGTAAAATAAATCCTAACCTAAGTTACAAATACACCTAACACTACACTATCAATAAATTAATTAAATAAATTAACTACAATTAGCTAAACTAAAATACAATTAAATAAACTAATCTATAATACAAACCCCCCAACTAAATTACAGAAAATAAAAGAAAATGACAAGAAGTTTAAACTAATTACACCTAATTTATGCCCCCTAATAAAATAAAAAAGCCCCCCAAACTAATAAAATGCCCTACCATATTCTAAATTACAAAGTAATCAGCTCTTTTACCAGCCCTTAAAATGGCTTTTTGCGGGGCATTGCCCCAAAGTAATCAGCTCTTTTACCTGTAAATAAAAATACAACCCCCCCAACATTAAAACCCACCACCCACATACCCCTACTCTAACCCACCCAAACCCCCCCTTAAATAAACCTAACATTAATCCCCTGAAGATCTTCCTACCTTGAGTCGTCTTCACCCAGCCGAGCCGAATTCTTCATCCAAGCGGAGCAAGAAGAGGTCCTCCATCCGGTAGAAGTCTTCATCCAAGCGGCGTCTTCTATCTTCATCCATCCGGAGCGGAGCCATCTTCCATCCAGCCGACGCAGAGCCATCCTCTTCAACCGACAGACTAATGACGAATGACGGTTCCTTTAAGGGACGTCATCCAAGATGGGGTCCCTCGAATTCCGATTGGCTGATAGGATTCTATCAGCCAATCGGAATTAAGGTAGGAAAAATCTGATTGGCTGATTCAATTAGCCAATCAGATTGAAGTTCAATCCGATTGGCTGATCCAATCAGCCAATCGGATTGACCTTGCATTCTATTGGCTGTTCCGATCAGCCAATAGAATGCAAGGTCAATCCGATTGAAACCAATTGAAACCACTATGTATAGAAAACCTACAGCTTGGAACACAATTTTGCAATTTAATTTGTCACCCCAGAAACGTAATGAAGCGGATACCGAAAGGGGAACTCGTACACATAAAAAGAAATTGCACCAAAGAAATTGAATATCAAAAACAGGCTACAGAAGCAATTATGAGATTAAAATAAGGTGGATATAGGAAGAATATTCTGAATATGGCCAAAAAAAACGTGGATCAAATACCTATGGAGCAATTATTGAAATATAAATGTAATCCCAAAGTGCTCAAGGGACAAAGGCCCAAATTTATGACTACATACACTCTAGAGCAGTGATTTTTAACCTTTTTTTTTGCTGTGGCACACTTTTTTACATTAAAAAATCCTGTGGCACACCACCATCCCAAAATTTTAAAAAAATCACACATTGTAGCCTAATACAGCATATATATATACACATACACACAAACACACACATACTGTATGTATTGTGCTGTTATGCCATGCCTCCTACAAACTACCCCTGCACTGGGAGTAAAAAACAAGCAAAGTTTAAAAAATATGTCACACTGTTGTCAGTCTGCTGTGGCACACCTGAGGATCTCTCACGGCACACTAGTGTGCCACGGCACACTGGTTGAAAAACACTGCTCTAGAGTACAACAAAATATGCAGGATTATCAGACAGTCTTTGCCTAGTTTATACTCTAATCCTGTGGTTAAGGACATAGTAGAGAAAGGCTGTGATTTCATTCTCAGAAAGGGAAGTATACTGGCTAACTACTTGTCTCCTTCAGACATGAGAGCTATTCCCAACAAATGTTGGCTTCAAAAGAGAAAAGGCTTCTACAAATGAAGAAGACCGATTTGCAAAACTTGTAATTTCATACCAGTGCAACACAGCAAGAATACGATATAAAATTTTTTTCATCAATTATGCTACAACACAACACATTATTGTGTACCTTTTGACTTGCCAAATATGTTAGATACAGTACACACGGAAAACCAAAAGACCCCTGAATGAAAGATTTTTGGAACATTTTAGAGGATGAAGACTCAGATACTCCAGCATCAAGACACTTTAAACAAATGCATGATTCTGATACTACTGCTCTCACTGTACAAGGCATAGATCACATAGAGCATAGATCACATAGTAAGATGGAAAAGGGGTGGAGACAGAGAGACATTGTTAAATAAAAGAGAGGTATTCTGGATGTTTACTTTACAAACAAGCAATCCCCAAGAATGAATATGAGAAGGGACCTCGATCTGTTTATTTAAATTTGCCTGGCTCTGTCCACATTTACAGTACAACTATATATTTATGATTAACCTTTACTATCAGTAAGCATTATATATATATATATATATATATATATATATATATATATATATATCATAGCAATACACTATTAGCTCGTAAGCAGTGTACCTTATTTTAATGCAATGAAGGTCAAATATATAGGTATCAATACGAAGTGGTCTCAAATACCATAGTGTACAGCTAAACAAAAAGCTTTGAGCTATGCTCTTGTCATAAGTCGCTAATATTAGTTTGCCTGTCCTTAACGTGTGTCTTAATAAAATCCATATCACCGTGAGAAAAAAGTTAGTATACAAAATATGTAACAAATATGTATATGGCAATTATGTTCTCTTTGTATAAATATAAGTGTAAATCATTGTAGTAGGCATTCAATGCATAGGTAGTATGTTTATGCAATTGTTTTAACCAACACATGATGAATTTTAGTATGTCTCTTTAAATTTGTGCCTTAAAGGGACAGTCTAGTCAAAATTAAACTTTCATGATTCAGATAGTGCATGCAATTTTAAACAACTTTCCAATTTACTTCTATCATCAAATTTGCTTTGTTCCCTTGGTGGTATTATTGAAAAGTTAAGCCTAGCTAGGTTCAAACTGATTTCTTAACCGTTGAAAACCTCCTCTTAGCTCAGAGCATTTTGAAAGTTTTTCACAGTTAGACAGTACTAGTTCATGTGTGTCATATAGATAACATTGTGCTCACTCCCGTGGAGTTATTTAGGAGTCTGTCAAAAGCACTGAAATAAGGGGGGCAGTCTGCAGAGGCTTAGATAGAAGATAATCACAGAGATAAAACATATATTAATATAACTGTGCTGGTTATGCAAAACTGGTGAATGGGTAATAAAGGGATTATCTATCCTTTTAAGCAAACAATTGCTGTTCCAGGGAAGTGAGTGATATGCTCTAAGAATAATCAACTTCTTCTCATTCTAGGATAGAAAACCCATTGCTTTTCACTTGCTAAGTAGAGTAGAACTCTTGATTAGTCTAGAGCTATAATTGTGGACAATCAAATCCAAGTTCAGATGTTCACCTTACATGGTAAGCACTTGGAACTATCAGCTACTACTTTGAAAAGAGGTATGAACAACTTCTAAAAATTAAAACTTTGGACCAGATCAAAGTAAAGAAGACACAGCTAATTTGAACAGTCTTTTGGAGCTACAATACAATTTTAAATACAAATCATGTCAATAAATAAACACTAATATAAAGGACTGGATGGATTTCATTTAAATAGTGTCAAATGGAGAACAACATTAACCTCCTTAATGCAAATCTCCCAGCTATACACCTTACCCAAGCACATTTACTTTGAAACAGCAGTACTCCATCTAAATTTACAACAAAAACAGTGTGTCTGTGGGAATTTGTGCCCATTAGGCCAAAAGAGCATTTGTGATGTCAGGTAGTGATGTTGGACAAAAAGGTCTGCTTCTCAATCGGCATTCCAATTCAAATTTGTTCAAAGGGGTTGAGGTCAGGGTTATGTGCAAGACACTTGAGTTTCTCCACACCAAAGTCATTAACCATGTCTTTATGTACACCTTGCTTTGTACACAGGGGCACAGTCTCAGGAGAGGGCTTTCCCTAATCTGTTGTCACAAACTTGGAAGCACTCAATTGCCTAAAATGACTTTGTATCCTGTAGCATAAAGATGACCCTTCACTGAAACTAAGGGGCAGAACCCAAACCCTGAAAAAAGCCCCATACTTCTGGCCGAACTCCAGCTCCCAAGTGTCCATGAGGACCTGCTAGACTCTCTGACTGCTGACATCTCCATTGAGGTGGTTGTGACCACTATTAAAGGTCTTAAACTGCATAAAGCACCAGTCCCGGACGGGTATGGGGCCCTATTCTATAAAAAGTTATCTGCAATTCTCAGCCCTGTCTTGGTTCGGGTCTTTAATTTGGCTTCTGAACTGGGTCATTTCCCTAGGGAATACCTAGAGGCAACTATCGTCACCATTGCAAAACAAGGAAAGGATCCTAGCTTATGTGAGAGTTATTGCCCATTCTCCCTAATAAACGTTGATGATGTAAAAATATACTCTAAAAGATCTTAGCCAATAGGATGAACCGGGTCCTTCCCCGGTTAATCCACCACGATCAGGGGGGTTTCACCCCCCGGAAGGCAGGGCTCGGATAACACTAGGCAGTTATTGAACCTCTTCTCTAAGACAGCATCTCTCAAGATCCCACTGGACGCTCTGTCACTAGACACTAAAAAAGCATTTGACAGGGTGCGGTGGGATTACATGACAGAGGTGCTTCGCTTCTTTCACTTCCCTGATAAGTTAGTTCCCGCAGTCATGTCATTGTATACAGCGCCCTATGCCAGGCTAAGAGGTACTGGATTCTGCTCTAGATCCTTTGATATTAGGAATGGCACCAGACAGGGGTGCCACCTTTCACAAGGCCTGATGTTATATGAAACTCTCCATACTTTAGCTTTGTTTGTTGAAAACTTGACAGTATTTATATCAGAACCAGAGCATTCCCTACCGGCTTTATTTAACCTTCTGACAGAGTTTGGGAGATTATCCTATTATAAGATTAACTATACAAAGACAGGGGCATTTGCTCTGGGCCTATCACCTATTAGATTAGAGGCGATTAGGAGGACTAACCAGGGAAGGACCCGGGTATGATAGCAACTTTCAAGTACGTTAAAAAGGGCTTAGTAAAACTGAGGCTGTGGGTATTTTACATAAAATGGAAAATTCAAGAACAAGGGGGTCATGATCTCAAGCTAAAGGGTAGTAGATTCAGGAATAATTTGAGGAAGTACTTCTTCACAGAAAGAGTGGTTGATTTATGGAATAAACTTCCTCAAGAGGTAGTAGCGACAAACTTTAAAAATGCATGGGACAAACTAGATAAGTTTATACAGTTAGGTAATATCAGGCAGACTTGCTGGGCCTATAGCTCTTATCTGCCGTCAATATCTATGTTTAAATGGTCCATTGATAAGCTGAAACACCTAGGAGTTGTGCTATCTCATGATCCTAAGATACAAAACTATGAACCCCTCCTTCAGGACTTTAGACAGTTGACTACAAAATGGTCTCCCCTAGAAGTATCATGGGCGGGCAGAGTGATGACTCTAAAAATGATGCTAGTCCCCAAACTGACCTACCTTTTTAGGTGCCTCCCAGTAGCTGTCCCCATCTACCTTATTAATAATTTTCAATCTGTTTTCACAAAGTTCATTTGGCAGGGACGCCCCTCTAGCATTTCACTTCACCAGCTTCAAAAACCAATGAGAAGTGGGGGCCTATGAGCCCCAAACATACACTACTATAAGGCTGCAATGTTGTCGCACATTGCTGCCTGGGCAGTTAGGTTGGATGATTCTAGATGGGATCAGCAGGATCAGGCATCTTTGCCAAGAGTGGTGAACTTAGATGACTTAATATGGATTCCCGAACACACCGATGTCCTCAAAGTGAAATACACAATTCCATTATGAAGACCTGTCTCATGTACTGGCGAGAACTTTGCTCCCATCAGTTGGTGGCACCCCTCCCCAGTGCATGAAATTAAAGCTTTGCTGTATTGCTTACCTGACTTGCAACTCAATTGTTGGGATGTGTTGGGGAGATAAACTCATGTTGCCTCCCAATGATTTCCCAGTCACTAACGTTCCGAGAAAATTTTGATTTGAATACCTCAGATTTACTTCACTGCTTATATCCTTGGGGTTCCCCAAATCCGTCTCCCACACATTAACACAGTGGGAACGAAGGTAGATCACAGGCAAATTCTTATGTGGATCTTTGTCCTTTCACTACAAAATCCTACTTAATTCATCTCTATTCACAAAGTTCCATGCCACGAGGGGGGAGGCTGCAGTGAGTAGGTAGGGAGTTGATCCCCTTGAAGACCTCCCCCCGCTTACCTATTTCCCAATTCCTTTTCCCCCTCTCTCCCTGATTATCACCTCCATGCAAGAATACTCTTCAGACCCTAACACGGAACATGTTGCTATGTCTACTTAAGTATTCCTTGTTATTTGATGATTTCCCTTACATTAACAATACTATTAGTTACTTTGCACAAGTTTGAAGGGTACTAGTTCATCTGCCCTCCTTTGAACATTGTGATTTCTGGTCCCAACTGCGGCCCTGGCAGTCATTGGAGGTGTGTCCGAGCATAAAATTACAAAAAATAAAAAGAGGGGACTGATGATAAATGACTTTAATACACATTATGCAAACTTTCATATTGTTGTGAACGCTGTCTTTATCGCTATTCTTTGAGACAAGTTTTGACATGATGTCTATTCTGTATGTACTTCTGTGATATTGCTACCATAATAAAAAAAAAAAAAAAAAAAAAATAGACAAAAAAAAAAAGCAGTCCCTGATGATTATCCCTCCTCTGCCAAACTTTACGTAGGTACTATGAATTTAAGTAGATAGATCTCCTGGCATCTGCCACACCCAGATACTTCTATCAGACTACCAGTTAGTAAAGCGTGAATTATCACTCAAGAGAACATGTTTCCATTGCTCCAGAGCATAATGCTTTGCACCACTCCAAATGATGCTTGTCATTGAGCATGTTGATGTGAGGCTTGTGTACAGCTGCTCGGACACAGTTCTTGTGCTGATGTGCCTTGCAGAGGGAGTTTGGAGTTATTATTATTATTATTCTTTATTTATAAAGCACCAACAGATTCCGCAGCGCTGCCCATGGGTACAAGGAAAACAGTACAATGGAGAAACAATACGATAAAAGAGAAAAATTTTCAGACAAAATACAGGGGGGAATTGAGGGCCTTATTCCCGTGGGAACTTACAATCTAGATGAGTAGGAGGATGGGAAACAGGAGGTGGGGACTCAAAGGTGAGAATGATATTAGTGAGGAGATAAAGGGCAACTGTTAGTTAAGTGAAGTTAGTTTGTTAATAAGTCGGGTGATAAGCTTCCCTGAACAGAAAGGTCTTCAGGGAACATTTAAAGGAGGAGAGGTTAGGGGCAAGTCTTACAGCATGAGGAAGTGTGTTCCAGAGGGTTGGTGCCGCACGAGAGAAGTCCTGTAGTCTAGCATGAGAGGAGGTGAAGGTAGAGGACGCAAGAAGCAGGTCATTGTTGGATCTTAGGTGGCGGGCAGGAGTATATTTGTTAATAAGTGAGGACAGGTAGGGTGGGGCAGCATTGGTGAGGGCTTTGTAGGTCAGGGTGAGAATATTGAATTTAACTCTGTTGTGAATGGGGAGCCAGTGAAGGGACTCACAGAGAGGTGCAGCAGAAACAGAGCATCGAGAGAGGTGGATTAGCCTGGCAGATGCATTTAGGATGGATTGGAGGGGAGAGAGGCGGGAGAGAAGGAGGCCAGTTAGTAAGTTGTTACAGTAGTCAAGTCGGGAAATTGGATTAGCTGTTTAGTAGTTTCAGCACTTAGAAAGGGATGAATTTTGGAGATATTGCGTAGGTGGTTGCGGCAGGATGAAGAGAGCAATTGGATGTGGGGAATGAAGGACAGATTTAAGTCAAGCGTGACTCCGAGGCAGCGGACTTGGGGTGATGGGGAGATAGTGGTGCTGCCAACAGTGATAGAAAAATTGGAATTTGGAGTAGAGTTAGAGGGGGGAATTAGAAGTAGTTCGGTCTTGGACATGTTTATTCTTAGGTGGTGAGAGGCCATCCAGGAGGAAATGCCAGATAAGCAGTCGCTAATGTGAGAATTGACAGAAGGAGAGAGTGCAGGGGTGGAAAGGTAGATCTGGCTATCATCAGCATAGAGATGATAGCTGAAGCCATAGCTGTTGCTAAGTTTACCAAGTGAAGAAGTGTAAATAGAGAAGAGTAGAGGACCCAGGACAGAGCCTTGAGGTACTCCAACAGACAGAGGCAAAAGAGAGGAGGAGTCACCAGCAAAAGAGACAGAGAAGGATCTGTTAGAGAGATAGGAGTGGATCCAGGAGAGGGCAGTGTCACAGACCCCAAGAGAGTTGAGGGTCCGTAGGAGAAGGGGATGGTCAACAGTGTCAAAGGCAGCAGAGAGGTCAAGTAAGATGAGTATAGAGTAGTAGCCTTTGTTTTTAGCAGAAAGGAGATCGTTAGTAACCTTGGTGAGGGCAGTCTCAGTTGAGTGTTGGGGATGGAAGCCAGATTGCAGGGGGTCGAGCAATGAGTTGGAGGACAGGAATTGGGTTAGGCGATCGAAAACTAGTTTTTCAAGGAATTTTGAAGCTAGCGGGAGCAGTGATATGGGGCAGTAGTTTGCAGGGGAGTTAGGGTCAAGGGAGGGGTTTTTGAGGATGGGGGTGACCTTTGCATGTTTGAAGGAGGCAGGGAATGAGCCAGTAGAAAGGGATAGGTTGAATATGTGAGTAAGAGCCGAAGTGAGGGTGGGAGACAGAGGGGGAATTAGATGTCAAGGAATAGGGTTAAGTTGGCAGGTAGTGAGGTGTGAAGAAGACAAAAGGGAAGCCACTTCATTCTCAGTGGTTGGGAGGAAGGTGCAGAGAGTGGCAGAGGGGGTGACTGGGAGCGAAGTTGGGAGATTGCAGGTTTGTGTTGGGATGTTTCTTCGGATGGCAAGTGTTTTATTGAAAAAATAGTCAGCAAGGTCTTGAGCACTGAATGCAGATGATGGGGGTGGTGCAGGTGGGTAGAGGAGAGAGATGAAAATGGAGAAGAGTCTTTTCGGGTTTGAAGAGTGAGTGGATATAAGAGAGGAGAAGTATGTTTGCTTAGCTAAGCGAAGGGCAGAGGTGTAAGAGTTCTGCATTGATGGGTGCAACAGATGATAGACAATTGTTATGCACTATGAGCTTCAGTACTCAGCACCCCTACTCTGAGTTTGCATGATCTACCACTTCGTGGTTTGGCTGGTGTTGCTCCTAGACATTTTCACTTCACAATAATATAACTTACAGTTGACCAGACCAGATCTTGTAGGGCAAAAATTTCACAAACTTATATGACAAAGATGTCATGCTATGACAATCCCTCGTTTAAAGTCACTGAGCTCTTCAGTATGAAAAGTTGTACTGCTAATGTTTGTCTATGGAGATTTAATAGCCATGTTCTGGATTTTATGCACCTGTTAGCAATGGTTGTGGCTGAATAATGCAGCTATTTGGTCAAATTTATGTATTTTTATGCTTTCTATCCCAGCCCTTTATAACCATCTCCCTGTCTATATGGCTGTGATAGTAATGTTCACAATGGTTTACACTTACAGTAGTAGATATATATATAAGATTCTACACTGTTTGTCTACAAAGTCTTCTGCTCTATTAATTTTATTTTTTTAAATATGCTTCTAATAAACATAAAAACAGTAGAAGCACATCTACAAGTTAAGGTAAAAATGTATTAAACCAGAGAAAACTGCTTTAAAATGAATTTACTATATGTAAAAACTTTGAAATCAGTGAAAGTGTCCACTTGAGGGGAATATTCTTTACACTCAATGATTTGATTATTCCACCACTGGAAAGAAAAAAAGATACTTAGAGAACAAGGTGGGACTGAATATCCCTTTTAAAGGTTGGGGATTTATTGGGCAGCAGTTCAGGGCACTGTTCTGTCATGTGAAGGCTTTTTTGATTTTGGCTATGGGGATTTGTTTGCACAAGTTTACCTTTTATTTAGTTTGGGTAATATCTCTTTAAGAAAGTTGCTGGACCGCACCTTACTTTTGAATTTGCGATCATGTGACCGCTCAGTTACATCCTGAGTGCTGATCAGTTTGTTTCTAGCCGGCTCTTTGGAAGCCGGATTTTCAAGGAGACAGACCGGATTTTCTGGCATTAGAATGTTTTTCCTGCCTGTCACTTCTCTCTAATGTTTGCAGCTTTCTAGGATCTGCAGTTTGAACAGAATTTATCTGCTGGAGTGGATTGAATTCCTGGTTACTGGTTGGGTGAGTCTCGGTGCCGGTTTTAATAATTATTTATCACTATGCTTAGAATTTTATTCTATTTTTTTATATTGAAATTAGAGTGTAAAGGAAGTAAAATGCTATTTTATTTACTATGGAAGCCAATCCCAAGCTTTTTCTGTCATTTTATAAATGTCTTTATTGTGCAGATGCTCAGGCTATATCTCCTGTGCAATTTTGTTCCCCTTGCCTTAATAAGGTTTTATTATCTAAGGATAAGGATTCCTTATCTGAGCCTTCTTTTTCTCAGGATAATGCTGTTCAGGGATTGTCTCAGCCTTCTGTTAACATGTCCCAGTCTTTGACAGATTCACATGCAGTTCCCTGCGGTTCCTCTCAGTCAGTCTCTGGGAGTGTTTGTTTGGCTAAAGATTTTGCTGCTCAGTTGACTTCTGCAGTTTCTGCAGCCCTAAGTGCTTTACCTAGTTCTGGTAAAAGGAAGAGGAAATCTAAGAACATTTCTGTGGGTTCTGATTCCGCCAAGACTGATTTGGTTAGTCTTTCTCAGTTATCTAGCTAGGATCATTCCTCTGCAGCTTCTGAGGGTGAGATCTCTGATTCAGAATCTGCAGTTCCTAGTACAATAGATTCTGAGGGGGTTCATTTTAGATATAGATTTAAACTGGAGCATCTATGCATATCTGACATTATATCTCAGGAATGGGAGATGCCGGGTGTTTTATTTAACCCCTCTCCTGTGTTTAAAAATATGTTTCCTGTGGCTGATTCAGTGCGAGATCTGTGGTGCACTGTTCCTAGAGTAGAGGGCGCTATATCTACCTTAGCCAAGAGAACTACTATTCCTCTTGAGGATAGTTCCTCTTTTAGAGACTCTATGGATAAGAAACTGGAGAGTTAATTAAGAAAGATGTTTCTTCATCAGGGTTTGCAGTGGCAACCAGTTGCTAGTATTGCAACAGTTGCTGGTGCAGCCTCTTATTGGTGTGACTCTTGGTCTGATCTAATTTCAGAGGAGACTACTATAGAGGAGATCCAGGATAGGATCAATGCTCTAAAGCTGGCTAATACTTTTATCTGTGATGCCAGTATGCAAGTTGTTAGGCTTGGAGCAAAGATTTCTAGTTTTACAATACTAGCCCGAAGAGCCCATTGGTTAAAGTCTTGGTCTGTGGATGTGACTTCTAAATCCAAGCTTCTGTTTCTACCTTTTAGACTCTCAGACAAGGATGTCTCTGTTTTGGTGGATCTTCCAGGACCATTTGTCTCAGGGCACTTGTTTTCTGAGACCTTCTTGGGAGATTGTGACCACAGATACCAGCCTGTTAGGCTGGGAAGCGGTTTGGTGTCCCTAAGAGCTCAGGTACTTTGGACTCAGGAGGCAATTCTCAATGCTCTATCAGACTTTAGTCCGGTTTATCAGATTTCAATGGGACAACATTACTTTGGTGGCATATATCAATCACCAAGGAGGAACTCGGAACTTGTTAGACATGTGCGGTTCGTTTCGGATTAATTCGGAAATTCGGTAAATTCGGTAAATTCGGAGATTCGGATCGATTCGGATTTCCGAATTAAAATACTTCCGAATCTACCGAATGAATCCGAAATAGCTGCCGTATCTCCGAATAAATCCGAATTAGCTCGTTAAGATTCGGCATTTCCCCATAGGAAACAATGGGAGTTTCGGCTGAAAAAAAACTAACACCGCAGCCCCATTGTTTCCTATGGGGAAACACTAAGTCTGCACCTAACACCCTAACATGTACCCCGAGTCTCTAAACACCCCTAATCTAACACTTATTAACCCCTAATCTGCTGCCTCCGCTATCGCTGACACCTACATTATTTTATTAACCCCTAATCTGCCGACCGAATATCGCCGCCGCCTACATTATAGCTATTAACCCCTAATCTGCTGTCCCTAACACCGCCGACCCCTACATTATAGTTATTAACCCCTAATCTGCCTCCCCCAACGTCGCCGCAATCTAACTACAAGTATTAACCCCTAATCTGCCGACCCGATATCGCCGCCGCCTACATTATAGCTATTAACCCCTAATCTGCTGTCCCTAACACCGCCGACCCCTACATTATAGTTATTAACCCCTAATCTGCCTCCCCCAACGTCGCCGCAATCTAACTACAAGTATTAACCCCTAATCTGCCGACCGCAAATCTCCGCCACTATAATAAATGTATTAACCCCTAAACCGCCGCACTCCCGCCTCGCAAACACTATAATACATTTTATTAACCCCTAATCTGCCCTCCCTAACATCGCCGCCACCTACCTACAATTATTAACCCCTAATCTCCCGCCCCCATCGTCGCCGCTACTATAATAAGGTTATTAACCCCTAAACCTAAGTCTAACCCTAACCCTAACACCCCCTAACTTAAATATAATTTAAATAAAACGAAATAAGTTTACTATAGTTAAATAAATGAATCCTATTTAAAACTAAAGACTTACCTGTAAAATAAACCCTAAGATAGCTGCAATATAACTAATAGTTACATTGTAGCTATCTTAGCATTTATATTTATTTTACAGGCAACTTTGTATTTATTTTAACTAGGTACAATAGTTATTAAATAGTTAATAACTATTTAATAACTACCTAGCTAAAATAAATACAAATTTACCTGTAAAATAAATCCTAACCTAAGTTACACTAACACCTAACACTACACTATCATTAAATTAACTAAATAAATGAATCCTATTTAAAACAAAATACTTACCTGTAAAATAAACCCTAATATAGCTGCAATATAACTAATAGTTACATTGTAGCTATTTTAGCATTTATATTTATTTTACAGACAACTTTGTATTTATTTTAACTAGGTACAATAGCTATTACATAGTTATTGACTAATTAATAGCTACCTAGTTAAAATAATTACAAAATTACCTGTAAAATAAATCCTAACCTAAGTTACAATTAAACCTAATTAACTACAAGTACCTACAATTATCTACAATTAAATAAACTAAAGTACAAAAACCCCCCACTAAATTACAAAAAAAAAAAAACACTAAATTACAAAAAATAAAAAAATATTACAAGAATTTTAAACTAATTACACCTAATCTAAGCCCCCTAATAAAATAACAAAGCCCCCCAAAATAAAAAAAATGCCCTACCCTATACTAAATTACAAAAGTTAACAGCTCTATTACCTTACCAGCCCTGAACAGGGCCCTTTGCGGGGCATGCCCCAAAGAAAACAGCTCTTTTGCCTGTAAAAAAAAAACACAATCCCCCCCCCACATTACAACCCACCACCCACATACCCCTACTCTAACCCAAACCCCCCTTAAATAAACCTAACACTACCCCCCTGAAGATCTCCCTACCTTGAGTCGTGTTCACCCAGCCGGGCCGAAGTCTTCATCCGATGGGGCAGAAGAGGACATCCAGACCGGCAGAAGTCTTCATCCAAGTGGGGCAAGAAGAGGTCTTCCATCCATCATACAAGTACCAAAATACAAACAAACACTAAATTACAAAAAATAATAAAATATTACAATAATTTTAAACTAATTACACCTAATCTAAGCCCCCTACTAGCTATTAATATAGCTTCAATATAACTAATAGTTACATTGTAGCTATTTTAGGATTTATATGTATTTTACAGGCAACTTTGTATTTATTTTAACTAGGTACAATAGTTATTAAATAGTTAATAACTATTTAATAACTACCTAGCTAAAATAAATACAAATTTACCTGTAAAATAAATCATAACCTAAGTTACAATTACACCTAACACTACACTATCATTAAATTAACTAAATAAATGAATCCTATATAAAACTAAAGACTTACCTGTAAAATAAACCCTAATATAGCTGCAATATAACTAATAGTTACATTGTAGCTATTTTAGCATTTATATTTATTGTACAGGCAACTTTGTATTCATTTTAACTAGGTTCAATAGCTATTAAATAGATATTGACTATTTAATAGCTACCTAGTTAAAATAATTACAAAATTACCTGTAAAATAAATCCTAACCTAAGTTACAATTAAACCTAACACTACACTATCATTAAATAAATTAACTACAAGTACCTACAATTAAATGCAATTAAAAAAACTAAACTAAAGTACAAACCCCCCCCCACTAAATTACAAAAAATAAAAAAATATTACAAGAATTTTAAACTAATTACACCTAATCTAAGCCCCCTAATAAAATAACAAAGCCCCCCAAAATAAAAAAAATGCCCTAACCTATACTAAATTACAAAAGTTAACAGCTCTATTACCTTACCAGCCCTGAACAGGGCCCTTTGCGGGGCATGCCCCAAAGAAAACAGCTCTTTTGCCTGTAAAAAAAAAACACAATCCCTCCCCCCACATTACAACCCACCACCCACATACCCCTACTCTAACCCAAACCCCCCTTAAAGTGAATGTCAATTTTGATGCTAAAGTGCCCGGTTTTTAAAACTTTGATTAAAAATAGGGGCACTTTAATTCATCAAAATTTTCATTTCACTCCTGTTGTGAAAAAAAACTTACCTTTTAATCTTCAAAGCAGCTCCAGCTTCCTCCACCCATTTCAAAGCCTCTTCCTGGGTCTAAAATGAGGCATCTGGCTTCCTCCAATTACAGCAGTGAATCAGACACTGAATCCCCCGGGGGGGAAGCTGTGATTGGAGGATGACCTATCAATCATTTCTGACATCATAAATGGCTTGTGAGACCAGAGGAACCTGGAGCTGCTGTGAAGTTTAAAAGGTAAGTTTTTTGTCACAACAGGAGTGAAATGTAAACTTTGATGAATTAAAGTGCCCCTGTTTTTAATCAAAGTTTTAAAAACCAGGCACTTTAGCATCAAAATTTACATTCACTTTAAATAAACCTAACACTACCCCCCTGAAGATCTCCCTACCTTGAGTCGTGTTCACCCAGCCGGGCCGAAGTCTTCATCCGATGGGGCAGAAGAGGACATCCAGACTGGCAGAAGTCTTCATCCAAGCGGGGCAAGAAGAGGTCTTCCATCCATCAGAAAAGTACAAAAAAACAAACAAACACTAAATTAGCAAAAATAATAAAATATTACAATAATTTTAAACTAATTACACCTAATCTAAGCCCCCTACTAGCTATTAATATAGCTACAATATAACTAATAGTTACATTGTAGCTATTTTAGGATTTATATTTATTTTACAGGCAACTTTGTATTTATTTTAACTAGGTACAATAGCTATTAAATAGTTAATAACTACCTAGCTAAAATAAATACAAATTTACCTGCAAAATAAACCCTAACCTAAGTTACAATTACACCTAACACTACACTATCATTAAATTAACTAAATAAATTAATCCTATATAAAACTAAATACTTACCTGTAAAATAAACCCTAATATAGCTACAATATAACTAATAGTTACATTGTAGCTATTTTAGCATTTATATTTATTTTACAGGCAACTTTGTATTTATTTTAACTAGGTACAATAGCTATTAAATAGATATTTACTGTTTAATAGCTAACTAGTTAAAATAATTACAAAATTACCTGTAAAATAAATCCTAACCTAAGTTACTATTAAACCTAACTCTACACTATCATTAAATAAATTAACTACAAGTACCTACAATTAAATACAATGAAATAAACTAAACTAAAGTACAAAAAAAACAAACACTAAATTACAAAAAATAAAAAAAATTACAAGAATTTTAAACTAATTACACCTAATCTAAGCCCCCTAATAAAATAACAAAGCCCCCCAAAATAAAAAAATGCCCTACCCTATACTAAATTACAAAAGTAATCAGCTCTATTACCTTACCAGCCCTGAACAGGGCCTTTTGCGGGGGCATGCCCCAAAGAAAACAGCTCTTTTGCCTGTAAAAAAAAACACAATACCCCCCCCACATTACAACCCACCACCCACATACCCCTACTCTAACCCAAACCCTCCTTAAATAAACCTAACACTACCCCCCTGAAGATCTCTCTACCGTGTCTTCACCCAGCGGGCCGAAGTCTTCATCCGATCGGGCAGAAGAGGACATCCAGACCGGCAGAAGTCTTCATCCAAGCGGGGCAAGAAGAGGTCTTCCATCCATCAGAAGTCTTGATCCAGGCGGCATCTTCTCTGTTCATCCATCCGGAGCGGAGCGGCAGCATCCTGAAGACATCCCACGCAGAGCATCCTCTTCTTTCTTGATCCGACGACTAGGTGACTGTACCTTTAAGTGACGTCATCCAAGATGGCGTCCCTTGAATTCCGATTGGCTGATAGGATTCTATCAGCCAATCGGAATTAAGGTATGAAAAATCTGATTGGCTGATTCAATCAGCCAATCAGATTCAAGTTCAATCCGATTGGCTGATGGAATCAGCCAATCAGATTGACCTCGCATTCTATTGGCTGTTCCGATCAGCCAATAGAATGCGAGCTCAATCTGATTGGCTGATTGGATCAGCCAATCGGATTGAACTTGAATCTGATTGGCTGATTGAATCAGCCAATCAGATTTTTCATACCTTAATTCCGATTGGCTGATAGAATCCTATCAGCCAATCGGAATTCAAGGGACGCCATCTTGGATGACGTCACTTAAAGGTACAGTCACCTAGTCGTCGGATCAAGAAAGAAGAGGATGCTCTGCGTGGGATGTCTTCAGGATGCTGCCGCTCCGCTCCGGATGGATGAACAGAGAAGATGCCGCCTGGATCAAGACTTCTGATGGATGGAAGACCTCTTCTTGCCCCGCTTGGATGAAGACTTCTGCCGGTCTGGATGTCCTCTTCTGCCCGATCGGATGAAGACTTCGGCCCGCTGGGTGAAGACACGGTAGAGAGATCTTCAGGGGGGTAGTGTTAGGTTTATTTAAGGGGGGTTTGGGTTAGAGTAGGGGTATGTGGGTGGTGGGTTGTAATGTGGGGGGGGGTATTGTGTTTTTTTTTACAGGCAAAAGAGCTGTTTTCTATGGGGCATGCCCCCGCAAAAGGCCCTGTTCAGGGCTGGTAAGGTAATAGAGCTGATTACTTTTGTAATTTAGTATAGGGTAGGGCATTTTTTTATTTTGGGGGGCTTTGTTATTTTATTAGGGGGCTTAGGTGTAATTAGTTTAAAATTCTTGTAATTTTTTTATTTTTTGTAATTTAGTGTTTGTTTTTTTTGTACTTTAGTTTAGTTTATTTCATTGTATTTAATTGTAGGTACTTGTAGTTAATTTATTTAATGATAGTGTAGAGTTAGGTTTAATAGTAACTTAGGTTAGGATTTATTTTACAGGTAATTTTGTAATTATTTTAACTAGGTAGCTATTAATTAGTCAATAACTATTTAATAGCTTTTGTACCTAGTTAAAATAAATACAAAGTTGCCTGTAAAATAAATATAAATGCTAAAATAGCTACAATGTAACTATTAGTTATATTGTAGCTATATTAGAGTTTATTTTACAGGTAAGTATTTAGTTTTATATAGGATTAATTTATTTAGTTAATTTAATGACAGTGTAGTGTTAGGTGTAATTGTAACTTAGGTTAGGGTTTATTTTACAGGTAAATTTGTATTTATTTTAGCTAGGTAGTTATTAACTATTTAATAGCTATTGTACCTAGTTAAAATAAATACAAAGTTGCCTGTAAAATAAATATAAATCCTAAAATAGCTACAATGTAACTATTAGTTATATTGTAGCTATATTAATAGCTAGTAGGGGGCTTAGATTAGGTGTAATTAGTTTAAAATTATTGCAATATTTTATTATTTTTGCTAATTTAGTGTTTGTTTGTTTTTTTGTACTTTTCTGATGGATGGAAGATCTCTTCTTGCCCCGCTTGGATGAAGACTTCTGCCAGTCTGGATGTCCTCTTCTGCCCCATCGGATGAAGACTTCGGCCCGGCTGGGTGAACACGACTCAAGGTAGGGAGATCTTCAGGGGGGTAGTGTTAGGTTTATTTAAGGGGGGTTTGGGTTAGAGTAGGGGTATGTGGGTGGTGGGTTGTAATGTGGGGGGGGGGGGGGTTGTGTTTTTTTTTACAGGCAAAAGAGCTGTTTTCTTTGGGGCATGCCCCGCAAAAGGCCCTGTTCAGGGCTGGTAAGGTAATAGAGCTGTTAACTTTTGTAATTTAGTATAGGGTAGGGCATTTTTTTATTTTGGGGGGCTTTGTTATTTTATTAGGGGGCTTAGATTAGGTGTAATTAGTTTAAAATTCTTGTAATATTTTTTTATTTTTTGTAATTTAGTGGGGGGGGGGGGGTTGTACTTTAGTTTAGTTTTTTAATTGTATTTAATTGTAGGTACTTGTAGTTAATTTATTTAATGATAGTGTAGTGTTAGGTTTAATTGTAACTTAGGTTAGGATTTATTTTACAGGTAATTTTGTAATTATTTTAACTAGGTAGCTATTAAACAGTAAATATCTATTTAATAGCTATTGTACCTAGTTAAAATAAATACAAAGTTGCCTGTACAATAAATATAAATGCTAAAATAGCTACAATGTAACTATTAGTTATATTGCAGCTATATTAGGGTTTATTTTACAGGTAAGTCTTTAGTTTTATATAGGATTCATTTATTTAGTTAATTTAATGATAGTGTAGTGTTAGGTGTAATTGTAACTTAGGTTATGATTTATTTTACAGGTAAATTTGTATTTATTTTAGCTAGGTAGTTATTAAATAGTTATTAACTATTTAATAGCTATTGTACCTAGTTAAAATAAATACAAAGTTGCCTGTAAAATAAATATAAATCCTAAAATAGCTACAATGTAACTATTAGTTATATTGAAGCTATATTAATAGCTAGTAGGGGGCTTAGATTAGGTGTAATTAGTTTAAAATTATTGTAATATTTTATTATTTTTTGTAATTTAGTGTTTGTTTGTATTTTGGTACTTGTATGATGGATGGAAGACCTCTTCTTGCCCCGCTTGGATGAAGACTTCTGCCGGTCTGGATGTCCTCTTCTGCCCCATCGGATGAAGACTTCGGCCCGGCTGGGTGAACACGACTCAAGGTAGGGAGATCTTCAGGGGGGTAGTGTTAGGTTTATTTAAGGGGGGTTTGGGTTAGAGTAGGGGTATGTGGGTGGTGGGTTGTAATGTGGGGGGGGGGATTGTGTTTTTTTTTTTACAGGCAAAAGAGCTGTTTTCTTTGGGGCATGCCCCGCAAAGGGCCCTGTTCAGGGCTGGTAAGGTAATAGAGCTGTTAACTTTTGTAATTTAGTATAGGGTAGGGCATTTTTTTTATTTTGGGGGGCTTTGTTATTTTATTAGGGGGCTTAGATTAGGTGTAATTAGTTTAAAATTCTTGTAATATTTTTTTATTTTTTGTAATTTAGTGTTTGTTTTTTTTTGTAATTTAGTGGGGGGGTTTTGTACTTTAGTTTATTTAATTGTAGATAATTGTAGGTACTTGTAGTTAATTAGGTTTAATTGTAACTTAGGTTAGGATTTATTTTACAGGTAATTTTGTAATTATTTTAACTAGGTAGCTATTAATTAGTCAATAACTATTTAATAGCTTTTGTACCTAGTTAAAATGAATACAAAGTTGCCTGTAAAATAAATATAAATGCTAAAATAGCTACAATGTAACTATTAGTTATATTGCAGCTATATTAGGGTTTATTTTACAGGTAAGTATTTTGTTTTAAATATGATTCATTTATTTAGTTAATTTAATGATAGTGTAGTGTTAGGTGTTAGTGTAACTTAGGTTAGGATTTATTTTACAGGTAAATTTGTATTTATTTTAGCTAGGTAGTTATTAAATAGTTATTAACTATTTAATAACTATTGTACCTAGTTAAAATAAATACAAAGTTGCCTGTAAAATAAATATAAATGCTAAGATAGCTACAATGTAACTATTAGTTATATTGCAGCTATCTTAGGGTTTATTTTACAGGTAAGTCTTTAGTTTTAAATAGGATTCATTTATTTAACTATAGTAAATTTATTTCGTTTTATTTAAATTATATTTAAGTTAGGGGGTGTTAGGGTTAGGGTTAGACTTAGGTTTAGGGGTTAATAACCTTATTATAGTAGCGGCGACGATGGGGGCGGGAGATTAGGGGTTAATAATTGTAGGTAGGTGGCGGCGATGTTAGGGAGGGCAGATTAGGGGTTAATAAAATGTATTATAGTGTTTGCGAGGCGGGAGTGCGGCGGTTTAGGGGTTAATACATTTATTATAGTGGCGGAGATTTGCGGTCGGCAGATTAGGGGTTAATACTTGTAGTTAGATTGCGGCGACTTTGGGGGGAGGCAGATTAGGGGTTAATAACTATAATGTAGGGGTCGGCGGTGTTAGGGACAGCAGATTAGGGGTTAATAGCTATAATGTAGGCGGCGGCGATATCGGGTCGGCAGATTAGGGGTTAATACTTGTAGTTAGATTGCGGCGACGTTGGGGGGAGGCAGATTAGGGGTTAATAACTATAATGTAGGGGTCGGCGGTGTTAGGGACAGCAGATTAGGGGTTAATAGCTATAATGTAGGCGGCGGCGATATCGGGTCGGCAGATTAGGGGTTAATACTTATAGTTAGATTGCGGCGACGTTGGGGGAGGCAGATTAGGGGTTAATAACTATAATGTAGGGGTCGGCGGTGTTAGGGACAGCAGATTAGGGGTTAATAGCTATAATGTAGGCGGCGGCGATATCGGGTCGGCAGATTAGGGGTTAATACTTGTAGTTAGATTGCGGCGACGTTGGGGGAGGCAGATTAGGGGTTAATAACTATAATGTAGGGGTCGGCGGTGTTAGGGACAGCAGATTAGGGGTTAATAGCTATAATGTAGGCGGCGGCGATATTCGGTCGGCAGATTAGGGGTTAAATAATGTTATTATAGGGTTTGCGATGTGGGGGGGCCTCGGTTTAGTGGTTCATAGGTAGTTTATGGGTGTTAGTGACTTAGTGTACTAAATGGGTGTTAGTGTAGTAAAAACATACCGAATTTCGGAACGGAATAGAACCGAATTCAGCCGAATCCGAATAAATCCGAAACGAATTTATTCGGATCCGAATAAATCCGAAACGAATTTATTCAAATTTTGCCGAATCAGATTCGATCCGAAACGAAATTCTAAAAGTCTGAATCGATCCGAACCGAAAACGAACCGAATTTTTTAGCGGTGCACATGTCTAGAACTTGTTAGCTATGAAGGCGGTGACTCACATTCTTCAGGGGGCAGACTCTCACAATTGTCATATCTCTGCCATTCATATCCCAGGGGTGAACAACTGGAAAGCGGATTATCTGAGCAGGAAGACGTTTAATCCAGGGTGATGGGCTCTCCATCCAGAAATTTTCTCAATTTTAACCCTTAAGTGGGGAGTTCTGGAGCTGGATCTGATGGCATCTCGTCTAAACGCCAAGCTTCCAAGATACGGAGCAAGATCAAGAGATCCTCAAGCAGCTATGGTAGACGCCCTGGCAGTGCCATGGGATTTCAGTCTAATTTATCTGTTTTCCCCGGTTGCCCTCCTTTCTCGGGTGATAGCTCATATTAATCAGGAGCAGACTTCAGTGATTCTAATAGCTCCAGCATGGCCTCACAGAACTTGGTTTGCAGACCTAGTGAGGATGGTTTGTGGCCTCTGAGGAAGGATTTTCTACTTCAGGGTCCCTTCCTCCATCCGAACTTAGTCTCTCTGAAGCTGACTGCTTGGAGATTGAACGCTTAGTCTTAGGCCAAACAAGGTTTTTCTGTGAAGGTTATTGAGACTATGATTCAGGCTTGTAAACCTGTTACTCGCAAGATTTATTATAATACCTTCATTGGTGCGGATCTAGGGGTTTTTCTTGGAGTCAGGTGAGAATTCCCCATATTCTGTCCTTTCTTCAGGAGGGCATGGAGAAGGGTTTATCAGTCAGTACCCTAAAGAGTCAGATTTTGTCTCTGTCGATTCTTCTGCAGAAGCATCTGGCAATTTTGCCAGATGTTCAATCTTTTGTCCACGCTTTGGTTAGAATCAGGCCTGTGTTTAGGTCAATTGCTCCTCCTTGGACTCTAAATTAGACATGTGCGTTTAGTTTCATTCCGAATCGAAATTCAGACGAATTTGTAAAATCTGGAGCTTTGGATCAATTCGAATTTCCGAATTACTGTAGCACCGAAACTAACGAATGAATTCGAATTCTTTCGGATTTATTCATTACATTCGGATGGCCATGGACTAATCACAATTACACTAGTATTGTACAGTATATTAGGTTATATCACTCTGCTATAGGTTACATCTAATATTACAGTACATAATACAAGTCTAATACACAGCACATCCCACCTAACACATACTGAACTTCCGAATTTACAAATCGAATCTGAACCGAATACATCCAAATTTATTTGAATCCAAATGAATCCGAAACAAATGCATTCGAATGTATCCGAATTCCAATCGATCCGAAAATGAAATTCGAAAACATCCAAATCGACCGAAACAAACCGAAATTAATATTTCCGTTGCGCACAAGTTTAGTCTAAATCTGGTTCTTAATGTTCTGCAGCAGGCTCCATTTGAGCCTATGCATTAAGTTGATATCAAGTTATTGTCCTGGAAGGTTTTGTTTCTGCTGGCAAATTCCTCTGCCCGTAGAGTTTCGGAGCTTCTACAGTCTGATTCTCCTTATCTTATTCTTCATGCAGATAAGGCAGGTCTCCGTACTAAATTAGGATTTCTACCTAAGGTGGTTTCAGAACGTAATATTAACCAAAAAATTGTTGTTCCTTCATTTTGTCCTAATCCTTCCACTAAGAAGGAGCGGTTATTGCACAATCTGGATGTTATGCGTGCGTTAAGATTCTATTTACAGGCTGCGAAAGATTTTCGTCAATCTTCTGCTCTTTTTGTTGTCTTTTCAGGTAAAGACCACTTTTTCTACTCTCTACTTCTGGGTGAGAAGTGTTATTCGATTGGCTTATGAGACAGCTGGACAGCAGCCTCCAGAGAAAATTACGGCTCACTAAAGCTGTCGCTTCCTCTTGGGCCTTTAAAAATGATGCGTCTATGGAACAGATTTGCAAGGCGGCCACTTGCATACTTTTTCCAAATTTTATGTTTTTGCCTCAGCTAAGGCTTCTTTAGGGAGGAAAGTTCATCAAGCAGTGGTGCCTTCTGTTTAGGTTCACCTGTCTTGTGTATCCCTCCATTCCATTCTGTGGACTCTAGCTTTGGCATTGGTTCCCACTAGTAATTGAATGGATTTGTGGACTCTCCATGCCATTTGAAAGAAAACATAATTTATACTTACCTGATAAATTATTTTCTTTCCTGTCATGGAGAGTCCACAACCCCCCCCCCCCCCTTATTTTTAAGATGGCTTTTTGTCATTTTTCTAAACCACAGGCACCTCTATTCTTTTTTGTGTCTTCTTCTCTTTCCATAAATCCTCGGCTGAATGACTGGGGATTGTGGGTAGTGGGAGGATATTTGAAGCTTTGCTGGGGTGTTCTTTGCCTCCACCTGGTGGCCAGGAGTTAAATTCCCACTAGTAATTGAATGGATTTATGGACTGTCCATGCCAGGAAAGAAAATAATTTATCAGGTAAGTATAACTTATGTTTTTAGACACGGAGCGCTAGTTCTCTTGTTTTGTATTAAACATTTTTATTAAGCAAACCGGCACAGAAATAAATATTTATAAAATAAATGTATATGATAGTAGGCTCACAGTTCGCAGGAGCTGAAAGGCAGCCTGCTACTTGTGAATTATTGTATAAGTGCATACTTGCACCCAATATCCTCATTGCTATTGTAAATAATGGTTAAGCTTTTCATGTTCAGCAACTATGACAATGTTGAGAGAAAATTATAACTGCGGTAATCATGATTAGGGATGGACGAATGTGGTGAAAGTGCAATTTGTTTGGTAAAACAAATAATCCTGCGGATATAAGTTTTTGATAATAATTTGATAATTTGATAATTTCCTGTTTTGAGTGTTCATAATTAGATTGAATATTTTGTAACATTCAATTTAACAAATACTAATCAGAAGCTCAATAGTTCATCATATTAAAAAAAAACATAAAAACCTATTTTGATTAAATGATATTGTATATTTCAAGGCATTTGACAGGGAAGGGGTCAAAAGTGTATATATACACGTTTATATATGCATATATGTGTGCACAAACATATTTACATATAAACACATAAATACACATATATAGACATGTATACATATACAAATATATATATATACTGTATATACACACATATATAGACATATATATATATATATATATATATATATATATATGTAACAGGAAAAGCACTCGCTGGACTTCAGACTTCAAATGTGACAACAAAATTTATTGAATGTGACGTTTCGGGACTTAACACGTCCCTTCCTCTGACAGTTTGAAAACTCCAAACAAACAAACAAACAAACTTATAAAGGCATACAAAACTCACCCCCAATACTAGCTCCAATCACTGGAAACCGTGTGCAAAATTCAATGGTTTCAACCAGACATGTCTATTCAATAAAACATGTATTCACAAATTCAAAGTGAAAAAATTAAAAATTAAACAGTTATTACTGCAATGATAATAATTAATACAAAATGTGATAAATGTGTAAATGCATATGGGTGGATTATGAGTTCTGTGGCGATTCCCTGTCATGTATTTTCCGTGATTGGTTGCCATAGCAACTTCCGCATTAGATATGTTTGTGAGGAGGCACGCCCACAGAGGGCGGATATATTGGTCCCTGACCCTAGTACTTCTGTTTGGCCATTGGTTGGGGTACGCCTTTGTTTTCCCTGTCACCTGGACAACGTGTGGATGGGTCTAATGGGAGACTAGGGTACATGCTGTAACGTAACCACCGGTGTTGTGTTCACTAAGGGAGATCTTTGACAGCAATCGGGTTTGTTTTTATTTTGAATAAATTATGAATGGTGATGCGGTATGTGAATGGAAGTAGTGCCGCTTATAATAAGCAATTATGGAATTTTTGATCTGTGAATCTTGACATTAATTGGCACTAGGGGAGTATCCTTATGTGCTGTTAAATCCTTTAATGACGTTGGAGGAGAGTCCATTTCTGACACAGGGGTGCTGTGATGATCCATATTGATAGTTTTAGTGGACTGGGGACATTATTCGTGCTATATTCACATATGCATTTACACATTTATCACATTTTGTATTAATTATTATCATTGCAGTAATAACTGTTTAATTTTTAATTTTTTCACTTTGAATTTGTGAATACATGTTTTATTGAATACACATGTCTGGTTGAAACCATTGAATTTTGCACACGGTTTCCAGTGATTGGAGCTAGTATTGGGGGTGGGTTTTGTATGCCTTTATAAGTTTGTTTGTTTGGAGTTTTCAAACTGTCAGAGGAAGGGACGTGTTAAGTCCCGAAACGTCACATTCAATAAATTTTGTTGTCAAATTTGAAGTCTGAAGTCCAGCGAGTGCTTTTCCTGTTACATTTTTTGAATTTTTTGAAAGCACCCTGGCAGTTGAACTGTTGGTGGGAGTGCATATGCCTATGAACTCTCTTTATATATATATATACATACACACACACACACATACATACTTGGAACCCTTCCCAGTCAAACACCTTAACATTTTTAACCCTTTGAAAACCTTTTTTTTTTTCGATATTAAACTTTTTTATTAAAATTGTATATACTTTATTTTAATATGTTTTACAAAACTTTTTTTTAACCTTACACTTCAGGTCTAAGGTCATGCTATTTATTCTTGTGATACTTGGGCTTTTGCTCGAGAATGAAACCCATAACTTTCACCTTGTAATATCAGTGATATTTAGTGCAGTCACAATATCCATTAAAAGTATAGGGTGCGCTAGAGATATATCGGCCTCACTAAACCTTTTCTGGTAAATCTGTTTTACCATGGACTTGTAATATAAATATTCATGCTAATTTTAGCCTTCTCCAGTCATATTGTAGCCTGCACTATAATTAGCATTTCACTTGTAATGTGGGCCTTTGTGTGTTATTTTTGGTAGGTAATTGAAGCTTTAGGCGAATTAATAGCAGAAGCATTTTAAGAGTGTAATCACTGGAAAAACATAGCCCATCCCAATCCTTTAGAAAAGTTTATCTGACTTTTCAACAAAATTCACCATTAAAATTGATGTAGATTTTTACAGATCATTTGATACAATATTTGTTAACTTGCAAAGCCTAAGCAATGGTTTTGTGATTTGAACAGCCAATAGGATTTCAGAAGCTCTCATCCTATTGGCTGATTTGCAGTTGAAGAGTCAAATCAGCCAATAGAAATGCAAGGTACGCCATTTTAAAAAAGGCTACCTTGCATTCAACTTCAGTGTAGAGGACGCACCGCGCAGGATGTCTTCGGCTTCCAGGATGGCTCTTCTCAGCGCCACCGGGATGAAGATAGAAGACGCCCCCAGGATGGAGGAAGATATAGCCGCCTGGATGGAGATGGATGTGCGGACTTCAGATATTCTGGGGTTGGTGTTTTTTTTTTAGACTAGGGCTTTGGGCTTTTATAAAAGAGCTGAATGCCCTTTTAATGGCAATGAAAAAGAGCTGAATGCCCATGCAAATGCCCCTTTAGGGGCAATGGGTAGCTTAGGTTTTTTTTTAGAGGTAGGTTTTTATTTTGGGGTGGTGGGTTTTACTGTTGGGGGGGACTTTTTTTTACAGGTAAAAGAGCTGTTTAACTTTTTTGTAGGGCAATGCCCTACAAAAGGCCCTTTTAAGGGCTCATGGTAGTTTATTGTAGGCTAGAGGGTGTTTTTATTTTGGGGGGACTTTTTATTTTTATAGGGCTATTAGATTAGGTGTAATTGTTTTTAATTTTTATCATTTCATTTATTATTTTTTGTAAGCTTAGCGTTTTTTATTTTGTGTAATTTAGTGTTTATTATTTTTTGTAATTTTAGATTTTTAAAAAAAAATTTGTAGTGTTTTTAAATTTGTCATTTAGATTTTTTAATTAGTAGTTTTTATAATTTTATTAGAATAGTTATGTTAGGTTAATTTATAGTTTAAACTTAGTTTTTTTTAATTTCACAGGTAAGTTTTTATTTATTTTAAGATAGTCATATTGTTATTTTAATTTAAAGTTAGGGGGTGTTTGGTTTAAGGGTTAATAGTTTAATTTAGTACTTTGCGATGTGGGGGTGGCGGTTTTGGGGTTAATAGGTTTATTTAGTAGCGGCTATGTGGGAGGCCGGAGGTTTAGGGGTAAATAACTTTTTTATAGTGTCGGCGATGTCGGGGAGCGGCGGAATAGTGGTTAATAACTGTATTATAGTGGCGGTAATGTCGGGGAGTGGCGGAATAGGGGTTAAGAACTATTATTGTGGCGGTGATGTCGGGGAGCAGCGGAATAGGGGTTAATAACTATTATTGTGGTGGCGATGTCAGGGAGCGGCGAAATAGGGATTAATAACTTTTATTAGTGTCGGCGATGTTGGGGGTGGCAGATTAGGGGTGCTTAGACTAGGGGTTTATGTTAGGGTGTTAGGTTCAGGGCTGGCCTGGGAATGAAAACCAGCCCTGGAAAATTTGTAGACCAGCCCTAAATTTTGCCACGGTCATAGAATGCACATATCAGATTTTATACAGTGGGTAATTTGGATACTCCTCCCAATATGTGTGTTTTTTTTTGTATAATGTATGCAAACTTTGTGAAGAATATGCTGTTTAACATAATGGATAGATCATTTAACAGTGCAATGGGGCAACAAAATTATGCATCCAAGCATAGGGGATATAACACGCAGGCACTGACAGACATACACACGCAGGCACTGACAGACATACAAACGTACACGCAGGCCCTGACAGACATACACATGCACACGCAGTCATCCAAAGTTAATATCTGATCTCAAACAGAAACCAGTCTACTTTTTTACAATAATTTACTAGTGATGTCGCGAATAGTTCACCGGCGAATAGTTCACGGCGAACATAGCATGTTCGCGTTCGCCGCGGCGGGTGAACATATGCGATGTTCGATCCGCCCCCTATTCATCATTGAGTAAACTTTGACCCTGTATCTCACAGTCTGCAGACACATTCCAGCCAATCAGTATCAGACCCTCCCTCCCAGACCCTCCCAGCTCCTGGACAGCAGCCATTTTAGATTCATTCGGAAGCTGCATTGTTAGTGAGAGAAGGGACAGTGTAGCTGCTGGTGATTTAATAGGGAAATTGATAGCTAGGCTAGTGTATTCAGTGTCCACTACAGTCCTGAAGGACTCATCTGATCTCTGCTGTAAGACAGCACCCCAAAAAGCCCTTTTTAGGGCTAGAACATAATTTTATTTATTTTTTCCTGTGTAATCTAATTACAGTTGCCTGCCTGCCAAGCCACTTGCCCAGTGCCACCACTCATATCTGGTGTAACAGTAGTGTAAATTTAAAAAAAAAACTTTTTTGACTGTGAAACATCAGTCTGCTAGTGTAATCTAATTGCAGTTGCCTGCCAGAGTGTGTGCCAGGCCCACTTGCCCAGTGCCACCACTCATATCTGGTGTAACAGTAGTGTAAATTTAAAAAAAAAAACTTTTTTGACTGTGAAACATCAGTCTGCTAGTGTAATCTAATTGCAGTTGCCTGCCTGCCAGCGTGTGTGCCAGGCCCACTTGCCCAGTGCCACACCACTCATTTCTGGTGTAACAGTAGTGTAAATTTAAAAAAAAAAAACTTTTTTGACTGTGAAACATCAGTCTGCTAGTGTAATCTAATTGCAGTTGCCTGCCTGCCAGTGTGTGTGCCAGGCCCGCTTGCCCAGTGCCAACACTCATATCTGGTGTAACAGTAGTGTAAATTAAAAAAAAAAAAACTTTTTTGACTGTGAAACATCAGTCTGCTTGTGTAATCTAATTGCAGTTGCCTGCCTGCCAGCGTGTGTGCCAGGCCCACTTGCCCAGTGCCACCACTCATATCTGGTGTAACAGTAGTGTAAATTTTAAAAAAAGAAACTTTTTTGACTGTGAAACATCAGTCTGCTTGTGTAATCTAATTGCAGTTGCCTGCCTGCCAGTGTGTGTGCCAGGCCCACTTGCCCAGTGCCACCACTCATATCTGGTGTAACAGTAGTGTAAATTTAAAAAAAAAAACTTTTGTGACTGTGAAACATCAGTCTGCTAGTGTAATCTAATTGCAGTTGCCTGCCTGCCAGCGTGTGTGCCAGGCCCACTTGCCCAGTGCCACCACTCATATCTGGTGTAACAGTAGTGTAAATTAAAAAAAAAAAAACTTTTTCGACTATGAAACATCAGTCTGCTAGTGTAATCTAATTGCAGTTGCCTGCCTGCCTGCCAACATGTGTGCCAGGCTCACAGCGTATACTGTGCCCACTTGCCCAGTGCCAATACTCAAATCTGGTGTAACAGTAGTGTAAATTTAAAAACAAAAAACTTTTTGGACTGTGAAACATCAGTCTGCTTTTTTGTGTCAGGCTCACAGTGTACACTGTGCCCACTTGCCCAGTGCCACCACTCATATCTTGTTTAATAGTAGTGTAAGTGTACATTTAAAAACAAAAAAAACTTTTTGGACTGTGAAACATCAGTCTGCTTTTTTGTTTCAGGCTCACAGCTTATACTGGGCCCACTTGCCCAGTGCCACCACTCATATCTTGTTTAATAGTAGTGTAAGTGTACATTTAAAAAAATAAAAACTTTTTGGACTGTGAAACATCAGTCTGCTTTTTTGTGTCAGGCTCACAGCTTATACTTGGCCCACTTGCCCAGTGCCACCACTCATATCTTGTTTAATAGTAGTGTAAGTGTACATTTAAAAAAATAAAAACTTTTTGGACTGTGAAACATCAGTCTGCTTTTTTGTGTCAGGCTCACATCGTATACTGTGCCCACTTGCCCAGTGCCACCACTCATATCTTGTTTAATAGTAGTGTAAGTGTACATTTAAAAACAAAAAAAAACTTTTTGGACTGTGAAACATCAGTCTGCTTTTTTGTTTCAGGCTCACAGCTTATACTGGGCCCACTTGCCCAGTGCCATCACTCATACTATGCACTGGGCAAGTAATTGTAAGTGTAAGTGTACATTTAAAAACAAAAAAAACTTTTTGGACTGTGAAACATCAGTCTGCTTTTTTTGTGTCAGGCTCACAGCGTATACTATGCCCACTTGCCCAGTGCCACCACTCATATCTTGTTTAATAGTAGTGTAAGTTTACATTTAAAAACAAAAAAAAAAACTTTTTGGACTGTGAAACATCAGTCTGCTTTTTTGTGTCAGGCTCACAGCGTATACTGTTCCCACTTGCCCAGTGCCACCACTCATATCTTGTTTAATAGTAGTGTAAGTGTACATTTAAAAAAATGAAAACTTTTTGGACTGTGAAACATCAGTCTGCTTTTTTGTGTCAGGCTCACAGCTTATACTGGGCCCACTTGCCCAGTGCCACCACTCATATCTTGTTTAATAGTAGTGTAAATGTACATTTAAAAACAAAAACAACTTTTTGGACTGTGAAACATCAGTCTGTTTTTTGTGTCAGGCTCACAGCTTATACTGTGCCCACTTGCCCAGTGCCACCACTCATATCTTGTTTAATAGTAGTGTAAGTGTACATTTAAAAAAATGAAAACTTTTTGGACTGTGAAACATCAGTCTGCTTTTTTGTGTCAGGCTCACAGCTTATACTGGGCCCACTTGCCCAGTGCCACCACTCATATCTTGTTTAATAGTAGTGTAAGTGTACATTTAAAAAAATGAAAACTTTTTGGACTGTGAAACATCAGTCTGCTTTTTTGTGTCAGGCTCACAGCTTATACTGGGCCCACTTGCCCAGTGCCACCACTCATATCTTGTTAAATAGTAGTAAGTGTACATTTAAAAAAATAAAACCTTTTTGGACTGTGAAACATCAGTCTGCTTTTTTGTGTCAGGCTCACAGCTTATACTGGGCCCACTTGCCCAGTGCCACCACTCATATCTTGTTTAACAGTAGTATAAGTGTACATTTAAAAACAAAAAAAACTTTTTGGACTGTGAAACATCAGTCTGCTTTTTTGTTTCAGGCTCACAGCTTATACTGGGCCCACTTGCCCAGTGCCACCACTCATATCTTGTTTAATAGTAGTGTAAGTGTACATTTAAAAAAACAAAACTTTTTGGACTGTGAAACATCAGTCTGCTTTTTTTGTGTCAGGCTCACAGCGTATACTATGCCCACTTGCCCAGTGCCACCACTCATATCTTGTTTAATAGTAGTGTAAGTGTACATTTAAAAACAAAAAAAAACTTTTTGGACTGTGAAACATCAGTCTGCTTTTTTTGTGTCAGGCTCAGAGCTTATACTGGGCCCACTTGCCCAGTTCCACCACTCATATCTTGTTTAATAGTAGTGTAAGTGTACATTTAAGAAATTAAAACTTTTTGGACTGTGAAACATCAGTCTGCTTTTTTGTGTCAGGCTCACAGCGTATACTGTTCCCACTTGCCCAGTGCCACCACTCATATCTTGTTTAATAGTAGTGTAAGTGTACATTTAAAAAAATGAAAACTTTTTGGACTGTGAAACATCAGTCTGCTTTTTTGTCTCAGGCTCACAGCTTATACTGGGCCCACTTGCCCAGTGCCACCACTCATATCTTGTTAAATAGTAGTAAGTGTACATTTAAAAAAATAAAAACTTTTTGGACTGTGAAACATCAGTCTGCTTTTTTGTGTCAGGCACACAGCGTATACTGTGCCCACTTGCCCAGTGCCACCACTCATATCTTGTTTAATAGTAGTGTAAGTGTACATTTAAAAACAAAAAAAAAACTTTTTGGACTGTGAAACATCAGTCTGCTTTTTGTGTCAGGCTCACAGCTTATACTGGGCCCACTTGCCCAGTGCCACCACTCATATCTTGTTAAATAGTAGTAAGTGTACATTTAAAAAAATAAAAACTTTTTGGACTGTGAAAAATCAGTCTGCTTTTTTGTGTCAGGATCACAGCTTATACTGGGCCCACTTGCCCAGTGCCACCACTCATATCTTGTTTAATTGTAGTGTAAGTGTACATTTAAAAAAATAAAAACTTTTTGGACTGTGAAACATCAGTCTGCTTTTTGTGTCAGGCTCACAGCTTATAGTGGGCCCACTTGCCCAGTGCCACCACTCATATCTTGTTTAATTGTAGTGTAAGTGTACATTTAAACAAATAAAAACTTTTTGGACTGTGAAACATCAGTCTGCTTTTTTGTTTCAGGCTCACAGCTTATACTGGGCCCACTTGCCCAGTGCCACCACTCATATCTTGTTTAATAGTAGTGTAAGTGTACATTTAAAAAAATAAAAACTTTTTGGACTGTGAAACATCAGTCTGCTTTTTTTGTTTCAGGATCACAGCTTATACTGGGCCCACTTGCCCAGTGCCACCACTCATATCTTGTTTAATAGTAGTGTAAGTGTACATTTAAAAAAAATAAAAACTTTTTGTACCGTGAAACATCAGTCTGCTTTTTTGTGTCAGGCTCACAGCTTATACTTGGCCCACTTGCCCAGTGCCACCACTCATATCTTGTTTAATAGTGGTGTAAGTGTACATTTAAAAAAATAAAAACTTTTTGGACTGTGAAACATCAGTCTGCTTTTTTGTGTCAGGCTCACAGCGTATACTGTGCCCACTTGCCCAGTGCCACCACTCATATCTTGTTTAATAGTAGTGTAAGTGTACATTTAAAAAAATGAAAACTTTTTGGACTGTGAAACATCAGTCTGCTTTTTTGTGTCAGGCTCACAGCTTATACTGGGCCCACTTGCCCAGTGCCACCACTCATATCTTGTTTAATAGTAGTGTAAGTGTACATTTAAAAACAAAAACAACTTTTTGGACTGTGAAACATCAGTCTGCTTTTTTGTGTCAGGCTCACAGCTTATACTGGGTCCACTTGCCCAGTGCCACCACTCATATCTTGTTTAATAGTAGTGTAAGTGTACATTTAAAAAAATAAAAACTTTTTGGACTGTCAAACATCAGTCTGCTTTTTTGTGTCAGGCTCACAGCGTATACTGTGCCCACTTGCCCAGTGCCACCACTCATATCTTGTTTAATAGTAGTGTAAGTGTACATTTAAATAAATAAAAACTTTTTGGACTGTGAAACATCAGTCTGCTTTTTTGTGTCAGGCTCACAGCGTATCCTGTTCCCACTTGCCCAGTGCCACCACTCATATCTTGTTTAATAGTAGTGCAAGTACATTTAAAAAAAAATAAAAAAATTTGGGACTGTGAAACATCAGTCTGCTTTTTTGTGTCAGGCTCACAGCGTATACTGTGCCCACTTGCCCAGTGCCACTACTCATATCTTGTTTAATAGTAGTGTAAGTGTACATTTAAAAAAAATTACAGGCAGAGGCAGGCCACCCCGCAGGTGCCGTCGTGGTGCTGTGATTCCCTTTGGCCCTAGAATAATGCCCAGTGTTCAGAGGCCACGTCCCATGAACTCAAAAAGTTCTGAGGAAATAGTTGACTTTTTAACACAGGACACCCAATCTTCTATAGCTTCCGCTCCGAACCTTGACGCATCATCCTCCTCCAGCTTATCTTCGGGCACCTCTCAAGTTACCACTCACCCGCCTGCCGCCACCACCAACACTAGCACCACAGCCGCTTCACTTGATCTGTCAGAGGAGTTTTTTACACATCAGTTGGAAGAAATGAATGATGCGCAACCATCATTGACAGAGGATATAGATAACAGTGATATGTCTCAGTCAGGCAGCATTACAGACATGGACGTACGGTGTGATGATGATGATGTTGTACCAGCTGCTGCTTCCTTTGTTGATTTGTCAGATACAAGTGAAGCGGTTGATGATGACAATGCGTCCGTGGATGTCACGTGGGTGCCCGCTAGAAGAGAAGAAGAACAGGGGGAAAGTTCAGATGGGGAGACAGAGAGGAGGAGGAGGAGACAAGTTGGAAGCAGGGGAGGTCGTAGCAAGGAGCTAGTGGCACAGTCAGACAGCATGCATCGGCACCCGGGGTCAGCCAGACAGCACGCCAATCAACGCATGCTGTTGCCACCACCAGAATGCCGTCATCGCAGAGCTCAGCAGTGTGGAATTTTTTTTGTGTGTCTGCCTCTGACAACAGCAATGCCATTTGCAACCTGTGCCAAAAGAAACGGAGTCATGGGAAGTCCAACACCCACCTAGGTACAACTGCTTTGCGAAGGCACATGATCGCACATCACAAACGCCTATGGGATCAACACATGAGTAGAAGCAGCACACAAACTCAAAGCCGCCATCCTCCTCCTGGTCCAGCATCTTCAGCCACGTCAACCACTGCTGTCCTCCTTGCCCCCTCTCAACCATCCGCCACTCCGTCTCTCTTCCGGAGCAGTTCCTGCTCATCTGCCCACAGTCAGGTGTCTGTCAAGGTAATTTTTGAGCGTAAGAAGCCAATGTCCCAAAGTCACCCCCTTGCCCGGCGTCTGACAGCTGGCTTGTCTGAACTCTTAGCCCGCCAGCTTTTACCATACAAGCTGGTGGAGTCTGAGGCATTAAAAAAATTTGTAGCTATTGGGACACCGCAGTGGAAGGTACCCGGCCGAAATTTCTTTGCACAAAAGGCAATCCCCAACCTGTACTCGATTGTGCGAAACTAAGTAATTGCATGTCTGGCACACAGTGTTGGGGCAAGGGTCAATATGACCACTGATAGCTGGTCTGCAAAGCATGGTCAGGGCAGGTATATCACCTACACTGCGGATTGGGTAAACCTGCTGATGGCTGCCAAGCATGGAATGCATGGCTCTACAGAGGAGGAGTTGGTGACTCCGCCACGACTTGCAGGCAGGCCTGCTGCCACCTCCTCTACTCCTCCTACTCCATCCTCTTCCATAACCTCCTCGGCTGAGTCCTCTTCTGCTGCTGCGTCTTGCTCCACATCAACAGCACCCCCCCCAGCTCCGCAGGTACTATTCCACATCCCGGATATGGCAGTGTCACGCCGTCTTGGGGTTGACTTGCCTGAAAGCAGAGAGTCACACCGGACCAGCACTCCTGTCCGCCCTGAACGCACAGGTGGATCAGTGGCTGACTCCGCACCAACTGGAGATCGGCAAAGTGGTTTCTGACAATGGAAGTAATTTGGTGGCGGCATTGAAATTGGGCAAGTTGACACATGTGCCGTGCATGGCACATGTGTGTAATCTGATCGTATAAAAGTATTTTCTATAAGAAAAAACTAAGGGGACGCGCTGTAGTGTTGATAGAAATTGTGTTGATGTGAATGAAATTCCTCTGGTATCGTGTGAGTTGAACCGTGACAGATAAGTATGTGAAAGTAGAGGTGTATATGTGTATATGATTGAGTGAAATCTTGTTAATCAAAGGAGAATGTGTGACTTGTTACAAACCGTAAGACTTGAAACAATTGTGATACATAAGCAAAAAAATCATGAAACAATTGTGATACCTAAACAAAAAATCAGTTGTAATATTGCAAAGAACTAAAGACTTGCAACAAAATATGTGAACAGTTGAATTTGATTAAACTCAAAAAACTGAAAAGTCCAATATGTGATAAGTGTTCAGAGATAAAAAGTCCAAATTCAATGTAAAGGATATATAAAGAACAAAAGTTCAAAGGATCAAAACAAATGGCTTGCTCCGCTTGAATCCAAGGTGTGATGAATCAGGAAATCTAGGAGGATAGAAAAACAAGGGGCGCCAACATAGTGTGAATCAGTTTGGAAAACTGGAAAACAGTAGTTATAATAAAATCTACTCACAAGTGGAGTGGCACCTAGAACCAACTGGGTGCATACAGGCAGGCTGACATTCAGGACCAGCAGTCAGTACGCTGGGGGTCTCACCCGGGAGACCTGTGGGTAGGTCAGATGAGGTAGATGGAGTCGGCTGTGTATCGTCTGGTGAGCCAGATCGCCACTGTGGAAGTCCAAAGGGCTGTGTTGTTTATCCCAAAAGGGTAGCTGCTCACACGATCAGCCTTGTTTCCAAACGAGTTTCCAATGTCAGTGTATGGAACAAAGGGATAAAAACCAAAGTGGGTATAACCACTGCAAACTGTGGTAATATTAAAAAGGCACAGAAAACCGGGTCTGTCTAAAAACAAGTATTTAATTGCTTGGTTACTTTTAGAAATTCTTTTTCTTCTTTGTTCAAAATGCCTGTTGCAATTCCTTTCTGTATCAGATCATTATATCCCTTTATAAAGGTATAAGTGGGATTGGACATGATTTCTCTGTAATAGTTTGTATCTGTTAAAATGTTATTTGCCTCTTTTAAATAGTCACCAATGTCTTGTAAGACAATACCACCGCCCTTGTCGGCATCCCTGATTATCAAATTTCTGTTATTGGCCAAAGTATGTAAAGCTATTTGTTCACTTTTATGAAAATAATATTGTTTCTTTTGATTTTTTGGATAATTTCTCTAGATCTTCAATGACTGATCTTTGAAATAGTTCAATATAATGATTAGTTGATAGTGATGGTATAAATTGGGATTTAACCTTTATGTCTGTGTGGATGTAATCTTCAAACAGATGAGTAGTTAGACCCTCTGTTTCTGAATATATCACTTGCATATTTCTGTTGGGGTTCATACTGTTCACTAAAATAGGCTGTGTATTATCCGTGTGTGTATGTTTTTGTTGTTTGAGTTTTTTCTGTGCAAAAAATTTTTGCAAAGATAATTTTCTTGTAAATTTGTTGACATCAACAAACAGATGATATAAGTTGTGGGGATTGGGTGGACAATAGGAGAGACCCTTGTGAAGGACTCTTTTTTCATTGGTGGTTAAAGTATGTGATGACAAATTAAATATACCATGTTCTAATTTGGAAAGTTTCTCTTTTTGGGCTGAAAGACCCCTTCCTCTTGCACCTCTTGGTCTAAAGGGAATGGTCTTTTTCTTTGATTTTCTAAATTGGTGTGCCGAAAAAATAATCTGTTTTGGTTGTGGCCGTTCTCTAAAAAAGATGAAGAGTATTCATGTGAAGTGCTGGGCATATTTTCTCCATCAGAAATCGATGCTAAAATGCCAAATCTATTCTGATGTTCGAAAGAAATGTTTGATTTTGGTGTCTGGTCATGTGGTCTTTCTAAAAGTGTTCTATGATTCTGTTGTAAATACTCATCTTTTGAGCCCTGATTGAAGGTATTTTTGTGTGTGTTTGGATGTGAATAGGGCATAGGGCCTTGGTAAGGAGAGTTATAACGTGGTTTGTAGGTGTTATTCTTATTCCCATGGAATTGACTTTGATAGGTCCCATGGTGATGATATGATGTATGTTTGTTTGTGTTTGATTGGTGGATTCTTGGTCCATAATTGCTCTGATTTGCTGCGTGATTTGGTCTGTAATTGTCATGTTGATCATATCTATCATTTCCATTTGTATGATGTGTGTTACTCTGTTTTCTAAAATGTTCTCTTTGATAACTTTTGTTTTGGACTGTAGTCCAGTTCTGACCTTCTGTTTTTCTAGGAACATAAGAGTTCTGATGTCCCCTACTGTTATCTTTAGGTGGAGGTATATACTTGTCTTTCTCTATTCTATTGAAAGTATATACTTGATCATTGTTATAATCTAATTGGTCCCTTTGTAGTTTTTTGCTTTTGTTTGAAACAATCTCATCTTGGTATTTATCAGTGCGGTCATTGATTTCTTTTAAAGTATTTGAATATTCTGGATTATTGACATGTACCTGTAAATCTTTCTGAATTTTTTCTATGTTGTGACTACACTCATCAGTGAGTTTTTTTCTATGATCTATTAAGATTTTAATTAGACTAAAGGAGCATTCATCTAGGGCTTTGTACCAACTTTCTAGGAGGTCCTTATCTTCTTTAAAAGAACAATGTTTTAAAATCCGCAAACCTCTGGGAATCTGTTTGATTTCTAAATATTTTTCTAGAGTTTTAAGATCCCACCAGTGCCGGTGTTCTTTCATTAGTTCCTCTTCAAGCAGATGGAACAAAACTTTCATAGATTTAAGAATATTGGGATCAGAATATGTTTCTATGGTCACAGTACTACTTTGTAGGATATAGTTGGACCGTTTTTTGTTTCTATCATCCTTAGACTGCATTTTAGAAATTTAGTGTCTATTCGATAGTCTGAATGTAAAATCAATGTGAATAAAATAAATAGATGAATGTAAAAAAGAAAGGTGTCTAGGTGACTTGTGAACCTGAGACAAAAATGGTGTGAATGTAAAAATGGTGGCTATTCTCAAAAAAAAAAAAAAAAAAAAAAGGTGAGCGAAACTGTCCCCTAATAAACACCAAAAAGCAATAAAGTATAAAAGTATTTTCTATAAGAAAAAACTAAGGGGACGCGCTGTAGTGTTGATAGAAATTGTGTTGATGTGAATGAAATTCCTCTGGTATCGTGTGAGTTGAACCGTGACAGATAAGTATGTGAAAGTAGAGGTGTATATGTGTATATGATTGAGTGAAATCTTGTTAATCAAAGGAGAATGTGTGACTTGTTACAAACCGTAAGACTTGAAACAATTGTGATACATAAGCAAAAAAATCATGAAACAATTGTGATACCTAAACAAAAAATCAGTTGTAATATTGCAAAGAACTAAAGACTTGCAACAAAATATGTGAACAGTTGAATTTGATTAAACTCAAAAAACTGAAAAGTCCAATATGTGATAAGTGTTCAGAGATAAAAAGTCCAAATTCAATGTAAAGGATATATAAAGAACAAAAGTTCAAAGGATCAAAACAAATGGCTTGCTCCGCTTGAATCCAAGGTGTGATGAATCAGGAAATCTAGGAGGATAGAAAAACAAGGGGCGCCAACATAGTGTGAATCAGTTTGGAAAACTGGAAACAATAGTTATAATAAAATCTACTCACAAGTGGAGTGGCACCTAGAACCAACTGGGTGCATACAGGCAGGCTGACATTCAGGACCAGCAGTCAGTACGCTGGGGGTCTCACCCGGGAGACCTGTGGGTAGGTCAGATGAGGTAGATGGAGTCGGCTGTGTATCGTCTGGTGAGCCGGATCGCCACTGTGGAAGTCCAAAGGGCTGTGTTGTTTATCCCAAAAGGGTAGCTGCTCACACGATCAGCCTTGTTTCCAAACGAGTTTCCAATGTCAGTGTATGGAACAAAGGGATAAAAACCAAACTGGGTATAACCACTGCAAACTGTGGTAATATTAAAAAGGCACAGAAAACCGGGTCTGTCTAAAAACAAGTATTTAATTGCTTGGTTACTTTTAGAAATTCTTTTTCTTCTTTGTTCAAAATGCCTGTTGCAATTCCTTTCTGTATCAGATCATTATATCCCTTTATAAAGGTATTAGTGGGATTGGACATGATTTCTCTGTAATAGTTTGTATCTGTTAAAATGTTATTTGCCTCTTTTAAATAGTCACCAATGTCTTGTAAGACAATACCACCGCCCTTGTCGGCATCCCTGATTATCAAATTTCTGTTATTGGCCAAAGTATGTAAAGCTATTTGTTCACTTTTATGAAAATAATATTGTTTCTTTTGATTTTTGGATAATTTCTCTAGATCTTCAATGACTGATCTTTGAAATAGTTCAATATAATGATTAGTTGATAGTGATGGTATAAATTGGGATTTAACCTTTATGTCTGTGTGGATGTAATCTTCAAACAGATGAGTAGTTAGGCCCTCTGCTTCTGAATATATCACTTGCATATTTCTGTTGGGGTTCATACTGTTCACTAAAATAGGCTGTGTATTATCCGTGTGTGTATGTTTTTGTTGTTTGAGTTTTTTCTGTGCAAAAATTTTTTGCAAAGATAATTTTCTTGTAAATTTGTTGACATCAACAAACAGATGATATAAGTTGTGGGGATTGGGTGGACAATAGGAGAGACCCTTGTGAAGGACTCTTTTTTCATTGGTGGTTAAAGTATGTGATGACAAATTAAATATACCATGTTCTAATTTGGAAAGTTTCTCTTTTTGGGCTGAAAGACCCCTTCCTCTTGCACCTCTTGGTCTAAAGGGAATGGTCTTTTTCTTTGATTTTCTAAATTGGTGTGCGGAAAAAATAATCTGTTTTGGTTGTGGCCGTTCTCTAAAAAAGATGAAGAGTATTCATGTGAAGTGCTGGGCATATTTTCTCCATCAGAAATCGATGCTAAAATGCCAAATCTATTCTGATGTTCGAAAGAAATGTTTGATTTTGGTGTCTGGTCATGTGGTCTTTCTAAAAGTGTTCTATGATTCTGTTGTAAATACTCATCTTTTGAGCCCTGATTGAAGGTATTTTTGTGTGTGTTTGGATGTGAATAGGGCATAGGGCCTTGGTAAGGAGAGTTATAACGTGGTTTGTAGGTGTTATTCTTATTCCCATGGAATTGACTTTGATAGGTCCCATGGTGATGATATGATGTATGTTTGTTTGTGTTTGATTGGTGGATTCTTGGTCCATAATTGCTCTGATTTGCTGCGTGATTTGGTCTGTAATTGTCATGTTGATCATATCTATAATTTCCATTTGTATGATGTGTGTTACTCTGTTTTCTAAAATGTTCTCTTTGATAACTTTTGTTTTGGACTGTAGTCCAGTTCTGACCTTCTGTTTTTCTAGGAACATAAGAGTTCTGATGTCCCCTACTGTTATCTTTAGGTGGAGGTATATACTTGTCTTTCTCTATTCTATTGAAAGTATATACTTGATCATTGTTATAATCTAATTGGTCCCTTTGTAGTTTTTTGCTTTTGTTTGAAACAATCTCATCTTGGTATTTATCAGTGCGGTCATTGATTTCTTTTAAAGTATTTGAATATTCTGGATTATTGACATGTACCTGTAAGTCTTTCTGAATTTTTTCTATGTTGTGACTACACTCATCAATGAGTTTTTTTCTATGATCTATTAAGATTTTAATTAGACTAAAGGAGCATTCATCTAGGGCTTTGTACCAACTTTCTAGGAGGTCCTTATCTTCTTTAAAAGAACAATGTTTTAAAATCCGCAAACCTCTGGGAATCTGTTTGATTTCTAAATATTTTTCTAGAGTTTTAAGATCCCACCAGTGCCGGTGTTCTTTCATTAGTTCCTCTTCAAGCAGATGGAACAAAACTTTCATAGATTTAAGAATATTGGGATCAGAATATGTTTCTATGGTCACAGTACTACTTTGTAGGATATAGTTGGACCGTTTTTTGTTTCTATCATCCTTAGACTGCATTTTAGAAATTTAGTGTCTATTCGATAGTCTGAATGTAAAATCAATGTGAATAAAATAAATAGATGAATGTAAAAAAGAATGGTGTCTAGGTGACTTGTGAACCTGAGACAAAAATTGTGTGAATGTAAAAATGGTGGCTATTCTCAAAAAAAAAAAAAAAAAAAAAAAAAAAAGGTGAGCGAAACTGTCCCCTAATAAACACCAAAAAGCAATAAAGTATAAAAGTATTTTCTATAAGAAAAAACTAAGGGGACGCGCTGTAGTGTTGATAGAAATTGTGTTGATGTGAATGAAATTCCTCTGGTATCGTGTGAGTTGAACCGTGACAGATAAGTATGTGAAAGTAGAGGTGTATATGTGTATATGATTGAGTGAAATCTTGTTAATCAAAGGAGAATGTGTGACTTGTTACAAACCGTAAGACTTGAAACAATTGTGATACATAAGCAAAAAAATCATGAAACAATTGTGATACCTAAACAAAAAATCAGTTGTAATATTGCAAAGAACTAAAGACTTGCAACAAAATATGTGAACAGTTGAATTTGATTAAACTCAAAAAACTGAAAAGTCCAATATGTGATAAGTGTTCAGAGATAAAAAGTCCAAATTCAATGTAAAGGATATATAAAGAACAAAAGTTCAAAGGATCAAAACAAATGGCTTGCTCCGCTTGAATCCAAGGTGTGATGAATCAGGAAATCTAGGAGGATAGAAAAACAAGGGGCGCCAACATAGTGTGAATCAGTTTGGAAAACTGGAAACAGTAGTTATAATAAAATCTACTCACAAGTGGAGTGGCACCTAGAACCAACTGGGTGCATACAGGCAGGCTGACATTCAGGACCAGCAGTCAGTACGCTGGGGGTCTCACCCGGGAGACCTGTGGGTAGGTCAGATGAGGTAGATGGAGTCGGCTGTGTATCGTCTGGTGAGCCGGATCGCCACTGTGGAAGTCCAAAGGGCTGTGTTGTTTATCCCAAAAGGGTAGCTGCTCACACGATCAGCCTTGTTTCCAAACGAGTTTCCAATGTCAGTGTATGGAACAAAGGGATAAAAACCAAACTGGGTATAACCACTGCAAACTGTGGTAATATTAAAAAGGCACAGAAAACCGGGTCTGTCTAAAAACAAGTATTTAATTGCTTGGTTACTTTTAGAAATTCTTTTTCTTCTTTGTTCAAAATGCCTGTTGCAATTCCTTTCTGTATCAGATCATTATATCCCTTTATAAAGGTATTAGTGGGATTGGACATGATTTCTCTGTAATAGTTTGTATCTGTTAAAATGTTATTTGCCTCTTTTAAATAGTCACCAATGTCTTGTAAGACAATACCACCGCCCTTGTCGGCATCCCTGATTATCAAATTTCTGTTATTGGCCAAAGTATGTAAAGCTATTTGTTCACTTTTATGAAAATAATATTGTTTCTTTTGATTTTTGGATAATTTCTCTAGATCTTCAATGACTGATCTTTGAAATAGTTCAATATAATGATTAGTTGATAGTGATGGTATAAATTGGGATTTAACCTTTATGTCTGTGTGGATGTAATCTTCAAACAGATGAGTAGTTAGGCCCTCTGCTTCTGAATATATCACTTGCATATTTCTGTTGGGGTTCATACTGTTCACTAAAATAGGCTGTGTATTATCCGTGTGTGTATGTTTTTGTTGTTTGAGTTTTTTCTGTGCAAAAATTTTTTGCAAAGATAATTTTCTTGTAAATTTGTTGACATCAACAAACAGATGATATAAGTTGTGGGGATTGGGTGGACAATAGGAGAGACCCTTGTGAAGGACTCTTTTTTCATTGGTGGTTAAAGTATGTGATGACAAATTAAATATACCATGTTCTAATTTGGAAAGTTTCTCTTTTTGGGCTGAAAGACCCCTTCCTCTTGCACCTCTTGGTCTAAAGGGAATGGTCTTTTTCTTTGATTTTCTAAATTGGTGTGCGGAAAAAATAATCTGTTTTGGTTGTGGCCGTTCTCTAAAAAAGATGAAGAGTATTCATGTGAAGTGCTGGGCATATTTTCTCCATCAGAAATCGATGCTAAAATGCCAAATCTATTCTGATGTTCGAAAGAAATGTTTGATTTTGGTGTCTGGTCATGTGGTCTTTCTAAAAGTGTTCTATGATTCTGTTGTAAATACTCATCTTTTGAGCCCTGATTGAAGGTATTTTTGTGTGTGTTTGGATGTGAATAGGGCATAGGGCCTTGGTAAGGAGAGTTATAACGTGGTTTGTAGGTGTTATTCTTATTCCCATGGAATTGACTTTGATAGGTCCCATGGTGATGATATGATGTATGTTTGTTTGTGTTTGATTGGTGGATTCTTGGTCCATAATTGCTCTGATTTGCTGCGTGATTTGGTCTGTAATTGTCATGTTAATCATATCTATAATTTCCATTTGTATGATGTGTGTTACTCTGTTTTCTAAAATGTTCTCTTTGATAACTTTTGTTTTGGACTGTAGTCCAGTTCTGACCTTCTGTTTTTCTAGGAACATAAGAGTTCTGATGTCCCCTACTGTTATCTTTAGGTGGAGGTATATACTTGTCTTTCTCTATTCTATTGAAAGTATATACTTGATCATTGTTATAATCTAATTGGTCCCTTTGTAGTTTTTTGCTTTTGTTTGAAACAATCTCATCTTGGTATTTATCAGTGCGGTCATTGATTTCTTTTAAAGTATTTGAATATTCTGGATTATTGACATGTACCTGTAAGTCTTTCTGAATTTTTTCTATGTTGTGACTACACTCATCAGTGAGTTTTTTTCTATGATCTATTAAGATTTTAATTAGACTAAAGGAGCATTCATCTAGGGCTTTGTACCAACTTTCTAGGAGGTCCTTATCTTCTTTAAAAGAACAATGTTTTAAAATTTGCAAACCTCTGGGAATCTGTTTGATTTCTAAATATTTTTCTAGAGTTTTAAGATCCCACCAGTGCCGGTGTTCTTTCATTAGTTCCTCTTCAAGCAGATGGAACAAATCTTTCATAGATTTAAGAATATTGGGATCAGAATATGTTTCTATGGTCACAGTACTACTTTGTAGGATATAGTTGGACCGTTTTTTGTTTCTATCATCCTTAGACTGCATTTTAGAAATTTAGTGTCTATTCGATAGTCTGAATGTAAAATCAATGTGAATAAAAAAAATAGATGAATGTAAAAAAGAAAGGTGTCTAGGTGACTTGTGAACCTGAGACAAAAATGGTGTGAATGTAAAAATGGTGGCTATTCTCAAAAAAAAAAAAAAAAAACAAGGTGAGCGAAACTGTCCCCTAATAAACACCAAAAAGCAATAAAGTATAAAAGTATTTTCTATAAGAAAAAACTAAGGGGACGCGCTGTAGTGTTGATAGAAATTGTGTTGATGTGAATGAAATTCCTCTGGTATCGTGTGAGTTGAACCGTGACAGATAAGTATGTGAAAGTAGAGGTGTATATGTGTATATGATTGAGTGAAATCTTGTTAATCAAAGGAGAATGTGTGACTTGTTACAAACCGTAAGACTTGAAACAATTGTGATACATAAGCAAAAAAATCATGAAACAATTGTGATACCTAAACAAAAAATCAGTTGTAATATTGCAAAGAACTAAAGACTTGCAACAAAATATGTGAACAGTTGAATTTGATTAAACTCAAAAAACTGAAAAGTCCAATATGTGATAAGTGTTCAGAGATAAAAAGTCCAAATTCAATGTAAAGGATATATAAAGAACAAAAGTTCAAAGGATCAAAACAAATGGCTTGCTCCGCTTGAATCCAAGGTGTGATGAATCAGGAAATCTAGGAGGATAGAAAAACAAGGGGCGCCAACATAGTGTGAATCAGTTTGGAAAACTGGAAAACAGTAGTTATAATAAAATCTACTCACAAGTGGAGTGGCACCTAGAACCAACTGGGTGCATACAGGCAGGCTGACATTCAGGACCAGCAGTCAGTACGCTGGGGGTCTCACCCGGGAGACCTGTGGGTAGGTCAGATGAGGTAGATGGAGTCGGCTGTGTATCGTCTGGTGAGCCGGATCGCCACTGTGGAAGTCCAAAGGGCTGTGTTGTTTATCCCAAAAGGGTAGCTGCTCACACGATCAGCCTTGTTTCCAAACGAGTTTCCAATGTCAGTGTATGGAACAAAGGGATAAAAACCAAACTGGGTATAACCACTGCAAACTGTGGTAATATTAAAAAGGCACAGAAAACCGGGTCTGTCTAAAAACAAGTATTTAATTGCTTGGTTACTTTTAGAAATTCTTTTTCTTCTTTGTTCAAAATGCCTGTTGCAATTCCTTTCTGTATCAGATCATTATATCCCTTTATAAAGGTATTAGTGGGATTGGACATGATTTCTCTGTAATAGTTTGTATCTGTTAAAATATTATTTGCCTCTTTTAAATAGTCACCAATGTCTTGTAAGACAATACCACCGCCCTTGTCGGCATCCCTGATTATCAAATTTCTGTTATTGGCCAAAGTATGTAAAGCTATTTGTTCACTTTTATGAAAATAATATTGTTTCTTTTGATTTTTGGATAATTTCTCTAGATCTTCAATGACTGATCTTTGAAATAGTTCAATATAATGATTAGTTGATAGTGATGGTATAAATTGGGATTTAACCTTTATGTCTGTGTGGATGTAATCTTCAAACAGATGAGTAGTTAGGCCCTCTGTTTCTGAATATATCACTTGCATATTTCTGTTGGGGTTCATACTGTTCACTAAAATAGGCTGTGTATTATCCGTGTGTGTATGTTTTTGTTGTTTGAGTTTTTTCTGTGCAAAAAATTTTTTGCAAAGATAATTTTCTTGTAAATTTGTTGACATCAACAAACAGATGATATAAGTTGTGGGGATTGGGTGGACAATAGGAGAGACCCTTGTGAAGGACTCTTTTTTCATTGGTGGTTAAAGTATGTGATGAAAAATTAAATATACCATGTTCTAATTTGGAAAGTTTCTCTTTTTGGGCTGAAAGACCCCTTCCTATTGCAATCTATTTATTTTATTCACATTGATTTTACATTCAGACTATCGAATAGATACTAAATTTCTAAAATGCAGTCTAAGGATGATAGAAACAAAAAACGGTCCAACTATATCCTACAAAGTAGTACTGTGACCATAGAAACATATTCTGATCCCAATATTCTTAAATCTATGAAAGTTTTGTTCCATCTGCTTGAAGAGGAACTAATGAAAGAACACCGGCACTGGTGGGATCTTAAAACTCTAGAAAAATATTTAGAAATCAAACAGATTCCCAGAGGTTTGCGGATTTTAAAACATTGTTCTTTTAAAGAAGATAAGGACCTCCTAGAAAGTTGGTACAAAGCCCTAGATGAATGCTCCTTTAGTCTAATTAAAATCTTAATAGATCATAGAAAAAAACTCACTGATGAGTGTAGTCACAACATAGAAAAAATTCAGAAAGATTTACAGGTACATGTCAATAATCCAGAATATTCAAATACTTTAAAAGAAATCAATGACCGCACTGATAAATACCAAGATGAGATTGTTTCAAACAAAAGCAAAAAACTACAAAGGGACCAATTAGATTATAACAATGATCAAGTATATACTTTCAATAGAATAGAGAAAGACAAGTATATACCTCCACCTAAAGATAACAGTAGGGGACATCAGAACTCTTATGTTCCTAGAAAAACAGAAGGTCAGAACTGGACTACAGTCCAAAACAAAAGTTATCAAAGAGAACATTTTAGAAAACAGAGTAACACACATCATACAAATGGAAATTATAGATATGATCAACATGACAATTACAGACCAAATCACGCAGCAAATCAGAGCAATTATGGACCAAGAATCCACCAATCAAACACAAACAAACATACATCATATCATCACCATGGGACCTATCAAAGTCAATTCCATGGGAATAAGAATAACACCTACAAACCACGTTATAACTCTCCTTACCAAGGCCCTATGCCCTATTCACATCCAAACACACACAAAAATACCTTCAATCAGGGCTCAAAAGATGAGTATTTACAACAGAATCATAGAACACTTTTAGAAAGACCACATGACCAGACACCAAAATCAAACATTTCTTTCGAACATCAGAATAGATTTGGCATTTTAGCATCGATTTCTGATGGAGAAACTATGCCCAGCACTTCACATGAATACTCTTCATCTTTTTTAGAGAACGGCCACAACCAAAACAGATTATTTTTTCCGCACACCAATTTAGAAAATCAAAGAAAAAGACCATTCCCTTTAGACCAAGAGGTGCAAGAGGAAGGGGGTCTTTCAGCCCAAAAAGAGAAACTTTCCAAATTAGAACATGGTATATTTAATTTGTCATCACATACTTTAACCACCAATGAAAAAAGAGTCCTTCACAAGGGTCTCTCCTATTGTCCACCCAATCCCCACAACTTATATCATCTGTTTGTTGATGTCAACAAATTTACAAGAAAATTATCTTTGCAAAAATTTTTTGCACAGAAAAAACTCAAACAACAAAAACATACACATACGGATAATACACAGCCTATTTTAGTGAACAGTATGAACCCCAACAGAAATATGCAAGTGATATATTCAGAAACAGAGGGCCTAACTACTCATCTGTTTGAAGATTACATCCACACAGACATAAAGGTTAAATCCCAATTTATACCATCACTATCAACTAATCATTATATTGAACTATTTCAAAGATCAGTCATTGAAGATCTAGAGAAATTATCCAAAAATCAAAAGAAACAATATTATTTTCATAAAAGTGAACAAATAGCTTTACATACTTTGGCCAATAACAGAAATTTGATAATCAGGGATGCCGACAAGGGCGGTGGTATTGTCTTACAAGACATTGGTGACTATTTAAAAGAGGCAAATAACATTTTAACAGATACAAACTATTACAGAGAAATCATGTCCAATCCCACTAATACCTTTATAAAGGGATATAATGATCTGATACAGAAAGGAATTGCAACAGGCATTTTGAACAAAGAAGAAAAAGAATTTCTAAAAGTAACCAAGCAATTAAATACTTGTTTTTAGACAGACCCGGTTTTCTGTGCCTTTTTAATATTACCACAGTTTGCAGTGGTTATACCCAGTTTGGTTTTTATCCCTTTGTTCCATACACTGACATTGGAAACTCGTTTGGAAACAAGGCTGATCGTGTGAGCAGCTACCCTTTTGGGATAAACAACACAGCCCTTTGGACTTCCACAGTGGCGATCCGGCTCACCAGACGATACACAGCCGACTCCATCTACCTCATCTGACCTACCCACAGGTCTCCCGGGTGAGACCCCCAGCGTACTGACTGCTGGTCCTGAATGTCAGCCTGCCTGTATGCACCCAGTTGGTTCTAGGTGCCACTCCACTTGTGAGTAGATTTTATTATAACTACTGTTTTCCAGTTTTCCAAACTGATTCACACTATGTTGGCGCCCCTTGTTTTTCTATCCTCCTAGATTTCCTGATTCATCACACCTTGGATTCAAGCGGAGCAAGCCATTTGTTTTGATCCTTTGAACTTTTGTTCTTTATATATCCTTTACATTGAATTTGGACTTTTTATCTCTGAACACTTATCACATATTGGACTTTTCAGTTTTTTGAGTTTAATCAAATTCAACTGTTCACATATTTTGTTGCAAGTCTTTAGTTCTTTGCAATATTACAACTGATTTTTTGTTTAGGTATCACAATTGTTTCATGATTTTTTTGCTTATGTATTACAATTGTTTCAAGTCTTACGGTTTGTAACAAGTCACACATTCTCCTTTGATTAACAAGATTTCACTCAATCATATACACATATACACCTCTACTTTCACATACTTATCTGTCACGGTTCAACTCACACGATACCAGAGGAATTTCATTCACATCAACACAATTTCTATCAACACTACAGCGCGTCCCCTTAGTTTTTTCTTATAGAAAATACTTTTATACTTTATTGCTTTTTGGTGTTTATTAGGGGACAGTTTCGCTCACCTTTTTTTTTTTTTTTTTTTTTTTTTTGAGAATAGCCACCATTTTTACATTCACACCATTTTTGTCTCAGGTTCACAAGTCACCTAGACACCTTTCTTTTTTACATTCATCTATTTATTTTATTCACATTGATTTTACATTCAGACTATCGAATAGACACTAAATTTCTAAAATGCAGTCTAAGGATGATAGAAACAAAAAACGGTCCAACTATATCCTACAAAGTAGTACTGTGACCATAGAAACATATTCTGATCCCAATATTCTTAAATCTATGAAAGATTTGTTCCATCTGCTTGAAGAGGAACTAATGAAAGAACACCGGCACTGGTGGGATCTTAAAACTCTAGAAAAATATTTAGAAATCAAACAGATTCCCAGAGGTTTGCGGATTTTAAAACATTGTTCTTTTAAAGAAGATAAGGACCTCCTAGAAAGTTGGTACAAAGCCCTAGATGAATGCTCCTTTAGTCTAAATAAAATCTTAATAGATCATAGAAAAAAACTCACTGATGAGTGTAGTCACAACATAGAAAAAATTCAGAAAGACTTACAGGTACATGTCAATAATCCAGAATATTCAAATACTTTAAAAGAAATCAATGACCGCACTGATAAATACCAAGATGAGATTGTTTCAAACAAAAGCAAAAAACTACAAAGGGACCAATTAGATTATAACAATGATCAAGTATATACTTTCAATAGAATAGAGAAAGACAAGTATATACCTCCACCTAAAGATAACAGTAGGGGACATCAGAACTCTTATGTTCCTAGAAAAACAGAAGGTCAGAACTGGACTACAGTCCAAAACAAAAGTTATCAAAGAGAACATTTTAGAAAACAGAGTAACACACATCATACAAATGGAAATTATAGATATGATCAACATGACAATTACAGACCAAATCACGCAGCAAATCAGAGCAATTATGGACCAAGAATCCACCAATCAAACACAAACAAACATACATCATATCATCACCATGGGACCTATCAAAGTCAATTCCATGGGAATAAGAATAACACCTACAAACCACGTTATAACTCTCCTTACCAAGGCCCTATGCCCTATTCACATCCAAACACACACAAAAATACCTTCAATCAGGGCTCAAAAGATGAGTATTTACAACAGAATCATAGAACACTTTTAGAAAGACCACATGACCAGACACCAAAATCAAACATTTCTTTCGAACATCAGAATAGATTTGGCATTTTAGCATCGATTTCTGATGGAGAAAATATGCCCAGCACTTCACATGAATACTCTTCATCTTTTTTAGAGAACGGCCACAACCAAAACAGATTATTTTTTCCGCACACCAATTTAGAAAATCAAAGAAAAAGACCATTCCCTTTAGACCAAGAGGTGCAAGAGGAAGGGGTCTTTCAGCCCAAAAAGAGAAACTTTCCAAATTAGAACATGGTATATTTAATTTGTCATCACATACTTTAACCACCAATGAAAAAAGAGTCCTTCACAAGGGTCTCTCCTATTGTCCACCCAATCCCCACAACTTATATCATCTGTTTGTTGATGTCAACAAATTTACAAGAAAATTATCTTTGCAAAAATTTTTTGCACAGAAAAAACTCAAACAACAAAAACATACACACACGGATAATACACAGCCTATTTTAGTGAACAGTATGAACCCCAACAGAAATATGCAAGTGATATATTCAGAAACAGAGGGCCTAACTACTCATCTGTTTGAAGATTACATCCACACAGACATAATGGTTAAATCCCAATTTATACCATCACTATCAACTAATCATTATATTGAACTATTTCAAAGATCAGTCATTGAAGATCTAGAGAAATTATCCAAAAATCAAAAGAAACAATATTATTTTCATAAAAGTGAACAAATAGCTTTACATACTTTGGCCAATAACAGAAATTTGATAATCAGGGATGCCGACAAGGGCGGTGGTATTGTCTTACAAGACATTGGTGACTATTTAAAAGAGGCAAATAACATTTTAACAGATACAAACTATTACAGAGAAATCATGTCCAATCCCACTAATACCTTTATAAAGGGATATAATGATCTGATACAGAAAGGAATTGCAACAGGCATTTTGAACAAAGAAGAAAAAGAATTTCTAAAAGTAACCAAGCAATTAAATACTTGTTTTTAGACAGACCCGGTTTTCTGTGCCTTTTTAATATTACCACAGTTTGCAGTGGTTATACCCAGTTTGGTTTTTATCCCTTTGTTCCATACACTGACATTGGAAACTCGTTTGGAAACAAGGCTGATCGTGTGAGCAGCTACCCTTTTGGGATAAACAACACAGCCCTTTGGACTTCCACAGTGGCGATCCGGCTCACCAGACGATACACAGCCGACTCCATCTACCTCATCTGACCTACCCACAGGTCTCCCGGGTGAGACCCCCAGCGTACTGACTGCTGGTCCTGAATGTCAGCCTGCCTGTATGCACCCAGTTGGTTCTAGGTGCCACTCCACTTGTGAGTAGATTTTATTATAACTACTGTTTTCCAGTTTTCCAAACTGATTCACACTATGTTGGCGCCCCTTGTTTTTCTATCCTCCTAGATAATCTGATCGTACAACGCTTTGTGCATAAGTACCCAGGCTTACAGGACGTCCTGAAGCAGGCGAGGAAGGTGTGTGGCCATTTGAGGCGTTCCTACATGGCCATGGCGCACTTTTCCGATATCCAGCGGCGAAACAACATGCCAGTGAGGCGCTTGATTTGCGACAGCCCGACACGTTGGAATTCAACACTCCTAATGTTCGACCTCCTGCTCCAACAAGAAAAAGCTGTTAACGAGTTTTTGTATGACCGGGGTGCTAGGACAGCCTCTGCGGAGCTGGGAATTTTTTTGCCACGTTACTGGACGCTCATGCGCAATGCCTGTAGGCTCATGCGTCCTTTTGAGGAGGTGACAAAACTAGTCAGTCGCACCGAAGGCACCATCAGTGACATCATACCATTTGTTTTCTTCCTGGAGCGTGCCCTGCGAAGAGTGCTGGATCAGGCCGTAGATGAGCGTGAAGAGGAAGAGTTGTGGTCACCATCACCACTAGAAACAGCCTTATCAGCATCGCTTGCTGGACCAGCGGCAATGCTGGAAGAGGATTGTGAGGAAGAGGAGTCAGAGGAGGAATGTGGCTTTGAGGAGGAGGAGGAAGACCAACCACAACAGGCATCCCAGGGTGCTCGTTGTCACCTATCTGGTACCCGTGGTGTTTTACGTGGCTGGGGGGAAGAAGATACCTTCAGTGAGATCACTGAGGACGAGGAACGGGACATGAGTAGCTTGGCATCCAACCTTGTGCAAATGGGGTCTTTCATGCTGTTGTGCCTGTTGAGTGACCCTCATATAAAAAAGCTGAAGGAGAACGACCTGTACTGGGTGTCCACGCTACTAGACCCCCGGTATAAGCATAAAGTGCCTGAAATGTTACCGAATTATCACAAGTCGGAAAGGATGCAGTAGTTCCAAAATAAATTAAAAAGTATGCTTTACACAGCGTTTAAGGGTGATGTTACAGCACAACGGGAATCTAACAGGGGAAGAGGTGAAAGTAATCCTCCAACTCCCACGACCACGCCGGCAAGGACAGGACGCTTTACAGACGTGTTGTTGATGGAGGACATGCAGAGCTTTTTAACTCCTATGCATCACCACAGCCCTTCGGGGTCCACCCTCAGAGAACGACTCGACCGACAGGTAGCAGACTACCTCGCCTTAACTGCAGATCTTGACACTCTGAGAAGCGATGAACCCCTTGACTACAGGTTGACCTGTGGCCTGAGCTATCCCAATTTGCGATAGAACTTCTGGCCTGCCCCGCTTCAAGTGTACTGTCAGAAAGGACCTTCAGTGGAGCAGGAGGTATTGTCACTGAGAAGAGAAGTCGCCTAGGTCAAAGAAGTCTAGATTACCTCACCTTTATTAAGATGAATGAGGGATGGATCCCGAAGGGACTGACATTGGGTGATACATTCGAGTAAAAAAGGCCTGATAAGATGAGCTGCCTTGGGCTAAAAATGGTGCACACAGTGCTGTATTTTCTCTTCGAATGGCGGATGACTTGCGTGACTTATCTGCCACCAACTAAGGTTCAAGCCGCAATGTTTTCGGGCACTTTCTGCCTGGGAAACAAACATCAATTTTTCTGGCCGCTGCTACAGCAGCGGCTGCAACAATACCTAATTTTTCAGGCATGTGTACATGCCAAATTTTTCTGGCCTCTGGTGCTGCACTGTGGCTTCAAAAACCAAACCAAAAAAAAGGCACGTAACAGGGATTAAACTGATAGGAATAGTATTACTTAACACACCACTCCTATCTGGTGGCACATTAGATTGCACGCGCAGTGCCCCAAATTTGAAGTAGGAGGACTGACCAAGCATCTTTTTCCATCTCCCGGTTCCTAAAATCCATGCCATATGCACGTCCCCTGGCGCCGCAACTGCCTCTGAGAACCTTACCATGGGTCCCAGACCGCACGTCTTGTAATTCTCTGTCTGGGAAATTATCTATCTATCAAATCTATCTATTTATCTATCAAATCTATCTATCGTATCTATCAAATGTATCTATTGCATCTATTGATCTATCTATCTAATCTATGTATCTATCTATCTATCTCGTGGCCGGACCGACCAAGCATCTTTTTCCATCTCCCGGTTCCTAAAATCCATGCCATATACACGTCCCCTGATAGGGGATGGAACAGGGATTAAACTGATAGGAATAGTACTACTTAACACACCTTATAATAACGCAGAGAGCGGCAACGCAGAGAGAGGAGTCTGAAGAAGAGGAGTCAGAGGAGGAAGGTGGCTTTGAGGAGGTGGAAGACCAAACACAGCAGGCGTCCCAGTGGGCCTGTTGTCACCTTTCGGGGACCCTTGGTGTTGTACGTGGCTGGGTGGAGGAAGAGACCTTCAATGACATCAGTGAGGACAAGGAACGGGACATGGCTAGCTTGGTATCCAACCTTGTGCAAATGGGGAGTTTGCGGTTGTGCAAATGGACTGTTTGCGGTTGTTTGCGGTGCGTTAAACGGGGAGTTTGGTCTGTCACTGTGAAGCGGGCGTAACCCTTACACTACCTGATCGATAAAACATCATACCTGATGTTTTAAAGCACGTTATTCCAAACAATTTAGGAATGTTAGATGATTTATGCCCTTTATGGATTAAAACCAGACTCTGCATCAACTATGTAATTTTACGTGGGAGTTTTACCATGGATCCCCCTCCGGCATGCCACAGTCCAGGTGTTAGTACCCTTGAAACAACTTTTCCATCACTATTGTGGCCAGAAAGAGTCCCTGTGGGTTTTAAAATTCGCCTGCATATTGAAGTCAATGGCGGTTTTCCCGGTTCGCCCGGTTCGCCCGTTCGCGAACATTTGCGGAAATTCGCATTCGCGAACGGAAAATTTTAAGTTTGCGACATCACTATAATTTACCTCTGAGATTTTATTTGTTTTCTGATTACTTTTTGACAGTTTGGGAGGGATCCAGCTCAGATTACCTGTAGTTTTACAGGTTGTTTTTTTTAACATTAAATGCTCACACTACCATGAAATCTATAATTTCATGCATACACAGGCATTTAACACTCAAGTACCAGTGTTTGTTGCACTGCCTTTTGGTCATTCCCTGTTAACTCCCAGATGGTCTTAAATCATGCCTACTTGAGTGTTCTGAAATCTGTACAAGACAAGATTTGTAAGGTACTTACACTTTACTACAAATATTCACTGAATGTGCAATAAAGTGTTCTGTAAAATGTTCTGAGTAAAAAATGTGCATGGGTCAACTATTTAATATAGCACCGTAACAAAATGACAACAAGTGCTAAAGTCAGGGTAAGGCATAAAAAACTTGAAAAATTGCCCTATATATATATATATATATATATATATATATATATATATATATATATATATATATATATATATATATATATATATATACACACAGTATATATACACACACATATATACACACACACATATATACAGTATATATATATACACACACATACAGTATATATACACACACATACATACAGTATATATATATATATATATACACACACATACACATACAGTATATATACACACACATACATACAGTATATATATATATATATATATATATATATATATATACACACACACACACATACACACACATACAGTATATATACACACACATACATACAGTATATATATATATACACACACATACACACATACACACATACAGTATATATACACACACATACATACAGTATATATATGTATATATATATATATATATATATATATATACACACATACAGTATATATACACACACATACATACAGTATAGGGTTGCACCGATACCATCTTTTTATGACCGAGTACAAGTACCGATACTTGCTTTCAAATACTCGCTGATACCAATTACCGATACTTTTTTTTTAATGTCGTGACATTTTACCAAGCACAATACAGTAATAATAATAAATATAAAACAACAGTTTACAAAAGCAATCTCTTCCTATTTAAAACTTGACCGTTAATTATGATTAGAATATAGTTATAAGCAATGTGGGTTGACAACTCCAATTAAATACAATAAATTAAAAGTACTTAGATATTTCCCTCATGGATCCATGTAAACAGTCTAAAATCGTAACAGTGTTGACAGTAATGGTTACTTTAAGCTTGATAGGCAAGGTTAACCAAACAAATCTTTTTCAAGTTTTAGGATTTACAAATTCACCAATCAGTTATGTGTGGTTTTGAACTTCAGATTCTAATTCCCCCTCAAGTTTGAGGGTGTAACCTTTGCTAATGGAATAGGCTCCTATTCAAAACAATAGCTAAAAACTATGTAATAATCTTCCACAATTTTAACTTCGATCCTAGTAAGTAATAATTTTAACAGATCTGGTAAAGCTCAAAACACAGTAGGGGTCAATTTATCTTAGCCAAGGGTCAGTATCAACAGGCGCTAGGTGATCTTTCTGTCAATAATAATAAATATTTAAGATTCCTTCTTTATAATTATAGAGGACTGTAATATTATGAAATAATAAAACAGTTTTATTTGTCACAAAGTTCACTGAACATGTTTATAAATAAAAAATATTACAATAAAATATTACATTTAAAGGGATGATGCAATTGGGTTGTAGGGCTGTTATATAACATCAATCTGACATTTGTTCGACTAAGTTGAACAGTCTTTCACTTTCCACACTACTGCATGGGGCAGAAAGATATTTTTGGGCCATTTTAGCCAGAGCTGGAAATCTGTTTATTAACTGCCCAGTACTTCAGGGGTTTGTCTGAACGAGGTACAGTGATCTCTCCTACAATAATACAAATAACAGCAATTTTTATTGGCAGAACAGTAGTAAACAATTTTTAGTTTAGTCTCCACTCCAGTTTAAAATGAAATGGGAACATGCAGTTAGCATGCCACAAGATAGCATATGGGTAGGAAGTGGAGGTATCGGTTTAAGTATCGGTGCATTTGCACGAGTACAAGTACTCATGCAAATACTTGGTATCGGTACCGATACCGATACTAGTATCGGTATCGGTGCAACCCTAATACAGTATATATATATATATATATATATATATATATACATACACACACATACACACACATACAGTATATATACACACACATACATACAGTATATATATATATATATATACACACACACATACAGTATATATACACACACATACATACAGTATATATATATATATATATACACACACACATACATACACATACAGTATATATACACACACATACATACAGTATATATATATATATATATATATATATAGACACACATACATACAGTATATATATATATATATATATATATATACACACACATACACACACATACAGTATATATACACACACATACATACAGTATATATATATATATATATATATATATATACACACACACATACATACAGTATATATATATATGTATATATATACACACACATACACACACATACAGTATATATACACACACATACATACAGTATATATATATATATATATATACACACATACATACAGTATATATATATATATATATATATATATATATATATATATATATATATATATATATATATATATATACACACACATACACACACATACAGTATATATACACACACATACATACAGTATATATATATATATATATATATATATATATATATACACACATACATACAGTATATATATATATATATATATATATATACACACACATACACACATACAGTATATATACACACACATACATACAGTATATATATATATATATATATATATATATATATACATACATACACACACACATACACACACATACAGTATATATACACACACACATACATACAGTATATATATATATATATATATATATATATATCTGACACACTTATGCCCCTAATTTAAACACTGAGGATAAGAAAATATTGCAGATGCCTTAGTCTTTAGAAAGATTTAGCATAGTCATAGTAAATATAATTGAAGCCTATGCAGCTAAAACTGATTAAACTGAATTTGTAACTTGTGCAGTTTAGTTAATGTACATACATACCTTTGATTTTAACCATTATAGGCTCTGTGACAGGACTGGCTGACTAAAGCAGGCAAGTTTTAATGGTGTTTGGTCAACAGGAATAGATCTATTTTATAAAATAGTGTTTTCTTCTGACAGGCAGAGAACTGTGCTCCGTATACTACAAGCAGTGAAAGAGAAGACATGCAGCACTGCTACTGTCAGATTTACTGCCCCTGCCCTGAATTCTGCAGATTCTTTAAGAAAGATGTACTCACCATGACCGTTCTTACTCCACGATTCCCTCTTGCTCCAGCTCCACCCACCAACATACTAGAACAGACAGTGTAACATCCTCTAAATAAAACTAAACTACTTAGCCCACTACATTATTCTTCAATGAAATTTGTTTTTACAAATACATTTATTTTTTAAATAAAAAATTGTCATTTATTGAAGGAAATTGCAAGGAGGCAATTTTTTGGGTTTAATATACGTAATAAATTAAGAATCAGTGATGCTAAATTATCATTGTTACCTTGTTGAACTGCATCTTTGCCTGCCCAGTTCCAAATCCAGCAGCTCTGCTCCCGCTTATTTTCTGATAATGCAGTGGGCGGGACCCACACTCAGCTGTCTCATATGAACTCGGAGGGGTGCAGGACTGAGTCTGCTCTAAGCCTAGCATAACTGTGCGCACTCGTAGTAAGATAGATGCATCATGCAAGATGCTGTGACAGTGTTAAAATGTAAACTACCCTAGTACTCGGGTAAGACGGCCCCCTAGCTTGTCTGGACAGATCAATAAATAGCAGCACCTCCTGCATATTTGCATACAGCGACTGTGAGAGCAACTTGCAAGTAAGTGAACTTGATGCTCAGTCTCACAGCCGCTGTATGCAAGTGGATGATGTAGTGTGGTGCTGGTGCACGCTGCAGCTGCCGGCCCACAGTGGGCCCTGATGGTCCAGCCCACCGGGATTTTTCCCAGTATCCCGGCGGCCCAATCCGGCCCTGGTTAGGTTTAAACATAACTTTTTTTTCCCCCATAGACATCAATGGGGTTGCGTTAGAGATTTTTCATTCTACACTTCAGGTGTTAGTTGTTTTTCTAACACTTTCTCCCCATTGATGTCTATGGGGGAAGTGTACACAAGCACGTCAAAGCAGCCCTTGGATTTTGTGCGGTATCAAGCTTAACGCCACCATATTGCACGCACAAGGAGGCTTTTCAGTAACTCGTAATGGCAGCGCTATGGAGAGTGAAATAGCACAACTTTTTGGTGTTAGTTTCACACCCTGTTTATTTATTATTATTATCGGTTATTTGTAGAGCGCCAACAGATTCTGCAGCACTAATTAGCGCAAAACTCGTAAGTTAGCTAGGGTTAGAAATGCAAAATAATGACATGCTCTAGTTAAAGTCCCACTTGAGAACCATTAACAGCCATTGATGTGACCCTTCAAAGCACAGTGAACCCTAAATGCTTCTTAATTTAGATGAAAATAGTTGGATTTTAGTGGGGGAGTTTTTCTAATGGGGTATTTTGTGTAGTGTTGGGCTTGCAGCAGAGGATCTTGTGTAGCAGAAGGTGATTCTATTGTGAGGTCTTGTGTAGCATGGGTTACCAATGGGTGGCTGTGTAGGAGCATTGCTTAGCATTAAGAAGGCACAGTCTGGGATCTATAACAGTCACCCAGCAGACCGACCTCCCGACTTGTTACAGGGTCTGTGTGAGATAGAAAACACAAAAAAGCCTATATGGCCTAGTATTGTATGGCTAGAGTGATTCCACACCAGATAATTGTATAAGATTTTCAACTCACATTTGGTGAAGCATCTCCAATGATGCTATAGAGACAAGCTGGGATCAATTCAGTCACCCAACAGACTTAGATCATGGCATACAGCATACAATAGTCCTCTTGGTGGTCTATAGGTCAGTCATATCCTCAGATAATAACCAATTCAAAGGCAGCAAGTGTTTTTAGTAAAAGTTAAAATCACTTTAATAAAATAATGATAAATTGCGACGCGTTTCTCAGTCTCAGACTGTTTCTTCAGGCATAATAAAATAGTTTACAAACACTTGCTATATATTCCTAAACATACCACTTAACATAATTGGTAACACTTGTTGTGGGAGTGATCTATGACATCATCAGTATCCTAGCTACTGATATGTTTTATCAACAAATGTAACACAGTATTGTATGCTATAAATCAAACAATGCACATCAAAATTTACAATATATAGGTTAAATAAAACAATGTACATCATAACTTGCAGTACAAATGTTAATCACAAAATTGGTTTAAACAGTATAAATACATACAAGATTGTAGCAATTCATATCTTTCCCCATATCCAGTGAAATTTATATCATACTACTCAGTCATAGATGATCGCTGTCTCTATTCCTATGTAGTATCTAAACTGAGTATGTCCTAAATCTTGATCATCTTTACTCCATTGTTTGTTGGCTTATTTGTTTTTTAATATCTCATCCTTCCCTGTCAATAGCCCCAATATAAATGTGATGTGAGAGTAACTATGCTTTTCTTAAGCATTTGTGTTATACGTTAAGAGTACAGCTTTTTGATCTGTTGCTACGCAAGATTGTGATTTCATATTGCGGGCGAGTACCCACCCCAAGAGAACTATTAGTCAGTTTTATATTTTTATAAAAATTTAGAAGATCACTTACTTTATTTTGTTAAAACCGCCAGCTGAAATTCTAAATGGCGTGTATGCTGCGCTAGTGCGCGGCGCCAATGCGTATGTTGTTGATGTTGCCATGGAAACCATAGCCTTATTCAATTACATGTTATGCGTGTGAGAGCGCTGCTAGTGATAGGTTAGTTTGATCTTATTGGTAGTATTAGCTATTCGCTTAGTCTATCAGGGGCATAAATACTCACTATTAATCAAGAGCAGTGCCATATTCGCTGCATATCAAAATCTAGCGACCATATCAGTCCCATTGTCAATAATAACCACCATATCATAATGGGATATTAATGGCAAACAAATAATAAAAGAGCAGTGCCATATTCGCTGCATACCAAGTCTAACGACCATAACCTTCCCATTGTCAATATAAGCCACCATATCATAGTGAGATATAAATGGCAGACATATAATGATCTAGTAATATGTTTAGTGCATATGATTAATTTGGATGTTTATTATCCAAGGTGATACATACTGCTGTATGATGTTAGTACGGCTAAGTGCTGTTAATAATAGATCTAACAATAATTATTATGGAACTAGTAGTGTTATGACTAGATAGGTATATATCTAATAGTGTCATTCCTCTATAAACTATAGCTATGTGTATTTACTTAAATATCGTGTGTGTCTAAGGGGATGTATATCTATTGATGTCAAATATTCTAAACTATGTATGACTAGTGGTTATGTTTTCATAATATTATTAATGATTAAAGTCCTTATAAGGATCTCATACGTGTATAGATAACAGTTGTGCTATAGTGACATTTATATTGTAAACCGTGTAATATTAAAAATTAATGTATTATACAAGTCTATATAAATATAATAATAAATCCTAATGTGTCATTTATATATCATGTATATGTGTGTCAAGTGAGTGTATTATCGATAAATAAATAAGTAATAATCTTAAAAGTGGTAAATATGCTCAATTAAAGGGACAGTAAACCTAAAAAATAATGTTATATAATTCTGCACATAGTGCAGAATTATATAACATTATTTAGGTGCTATAGCCATAAAACCCTTTTTTCACTTTTAATATTTAAAAAAACATACCGCTTTTACAGACCCGCTCTCTGCTCTCTGCTGAGCGGGTCTGTTTTTTTTGTCAGCGCATCGGGCCAGCTGTATAGTCACAGCCCGGCCCGACCGCGCCATAAGACTAAGTGCAGCTCGCTCCTGCTCTGTCTGACAGCAGGAGCGAGCTTCACTTAATGCTATGGCGCGGTCGGGCCGGGCTGTGACTATACAGCTGGCCCGATGCGCTGACTAAAAAAAACAGACCCGCTCAGCAGAGAGCAGAGAGCGGGTCTGTAAAAGCGGTATGTTTTTTAAATATTAAAAGTGAAAAAAGGGTTTTATGGCTATAGCACCTAAATAATGTTATATAATTCTGCACTATGTGCAGAATTATATAACATTATTTTTTAGGTTTACTGTCCCTTTAATTTTTATCTTTGTGGTTGGGAGGGTATATCTATATGTATATAGATGTGTGTGTATAAGTGTCAATTTGATGTTAATAGAACTACAAGGTTATTATTGAGGTGTTATGGTGGGCTTGATAGACCTTTACAGATCAAATGCTGCTAGATCTACGCACTCATTCAGACCCTCAGGAACTAGAGTATGTAGCTTGTGAATCCAAAATGTTTCTCTACGAACACACCTCCCAAACCATAAAGAAGAGATGGAGTGAACACAAATATAACATAAAAAGAAAATTCCTCAAACATAGCCTATCAAGGCACTGTGCTTATGCACATAAAGGTGGCTCCAAATCGGTCCATATCTTACCTATAGAGCAAGTACCACGGAACAGTCACAATCCCATGCTTACTTTACATCGTAGAGAAACATTTTGGATTCACAAGCTACATACTCTAGTTCCTGAGGGTCTGAATGAGTGCGTAGATCTAGCAGCATTTGATCTGGAAAGGTCTATCAAGCCCACCATAACACCTCAATAATAACCTTGTAGTTCTATTAACATCAAATTGACACTTATACACACACACATCTATATACATATAGATATACCCTCCCAACCACAAAGAAAAAATTAATTGAGCATATTTACCACTTTTAAGATTATTACTTATTTATTTATCGATAATACACTCACTTGACACACATATACATGATATATAAATGACACATTAGGATTTATTATTATATTTATATAGACTTGTATAATACATTAATTTTTAATATTACACGGTTTACACTATAAATGTCACTATAGCACAACTGTTATCTATACACGTATGAGATCCTTATAAGGACTTTAATCATTAATAATATTATGAAAACATAACCACTAGTCATACATAGTTTAGAATATTTGACATCAATAGATATACATCCCCTTAGACACACACGATATTTAAGTAAATACACATAGCTATAGTTTATAGAGGAATGACACTATTAGATATATACCTATCTAGTCATAACACTACTAGTTCCATAATAATTATTGTTAGATCTATTATGAACAGCTCTTAGCCGTACTAACATCATACAGCAGTATGTATCACCTTGGATAATAAACATCCAAATTAATCATATGCACTAAACATATTACTAGATCATTATATGTCTGCCATTTATATCTCACTATGATATGGTGGCTTATATTGACAATGGGAAGGATATGGTCGTTAGACTTGGTATGCAGCGAATATGGCACTGCTCTTTTATTATTGGTTTGCCATTAATATCCCATTATGATATGGTGGTTATTATTGACAATGGGACTGATATGGTCGCTAGATTTTGATATGCAGCGAATATGGCACTGCTCTTGATTAATAGTGAGTATTTACGCCCCTGATAGACTAAGCGAATAGCTAATACTACCAATAAGATCAAACTAACCTATCACTAGCAGCACTCTCACACGCATAACATGTAATTGAATAAGGCTATGGTTTCCCTGGCAACATCAACAACATACGCATTGGCGCCGCACACATGCGCACTAGCGCAGCATACACGCCATTTAGAATTTCAGCTGGCGGTTTTAACAAAATAAAGTAAGTGATCTTCTAAATTTTTATAAAAATATAAAACTGACTAATAGTTCTCTTGGGGTGGGTACTCGCCCGCAATATGAAATCACAATCTTGCGTAGCAACAGATCAAAAAGCTGTACTCTTAACGTATAACACAAATGCTTAAGAAAAGCATAGTTACTCTCACATCGCATTTATATTGGGGCTATTGACAGGGAAGGATGAGATATTAAAAAACAAATAAGCCAACAAACAATGGAGTAAAGATGATCAAGATTTAGGACATACTCAGTTTAGATACTACATAGGAATAGAGACAGCGATCATCTATGACTGAGTAGTATGATATAAATTTCACTGGATATGGGGAAAGATATGAATTGCTACAATCTTGTATGTATTTATACTGTTTAAACCAATTTTGTGATTAACATTTGTACTGCAAGTTATGATGTACATTGTTTTATTTAACCTATATATTGTAAATTTTGATGTGCATTGTTTGATTTATAGCATACAATACTGTGTTACATTTGTTGATAAAACATATCAGTAGCTAGGATACTGATGATGTCATAGATCACTCCCAGAACAAGTGTTACCAATTATGTTAAGTAGTATGTTTAGGAATATATAGCAAGTGTTTGTAAACTATTTTATTATGCCTGAAGAAACAGTCTGAGACTGAGAAACGCGTCGCAATTTATCATTATTTTATTAAAGTGATTTTAACTTTTACTAAAAACACTTGCTGCCTTTGAATTGGTTATTATCTGAGGATATGACTGACCTATAGACCATCAAGAGGACTATTGTATGCTGTATGCCATGATCTAAGTATGTTGGGTGACTGAATTGATCTCAGCTTGTCTCTATAGCATCATTGGAGATGCTTCACCAAATGTGAGTTTAAAATCTTATACAATTATCTGGTGTGGAATCACTCTAGCCATACAATACTAGGCCATATAGGCTTTTTTGTGTTTTCTATCTCACACAGACCCTGTAACAAGTCGGGAGGTCGGTCTGCTGGGTGACTGTTATAGATCCCAGACTGTGTCATTTGCACCAATTGAGGTGCTCCATCACATGTGAGTGCAATTATATAGCGAAATCTACCATTCTTTGGAACCTACAATATAGGGCCATGTGGCGCATCTGTTTCTGTTTGATATTTTAGATTGCTGTAATTGGATCCTGGCCTGGACCACTACAGATTGCTGCCTTTGTATTCTACTATCAAGATCCTCATAAAGGACAATATAGTGATCATCATCACCCAATATTTACCATTTTTGAGTGATATACAACTGTCTTATCAACATTGTGCCTATTATTTGTACATTGTAATTTATTTGTACTCTATCTTTATTATATATACAAGTTATTATAATTCTTATCAATTATATATATTTGTACCCATAGGTGCATTATATGGTAATATATCATTTATCTTTCTATACTGCATATCATCATATAGATACAATCGTCTATTTAGGAAGCTATAACCATATAGGTTACTCTCAAGGGCGCCCCCTATCATTTTTTGTATAGCATTAAGAAGGGATTGTTTGCAGTGAGGATTTTGTCTCTGGGGATTAATTGGTTGGTTTTGCAGTAGAGGTATGGGCTGCATATTTAGTTAATAGCAGAGGGACCAGGTTGAATGTGTGGTTAATAGTTGCTTAAAGGGCTATGAAACCCAAAATGTTTATTTCATGATTTAGGTAGAACATACAATTTTAAATAACTTTCTAGTTTACTTCTATAATCAAATTTGCTTCATTCTCTTGGTATCATTTGTTGAAGGAACAGCAATGCACTACTGGTTTCTAACTGAACAGATGGGTGAGCCAATGACAATCTGTATATATATATATATATATATATATATATATATATATATATATATATATATATATATATATATATATATACAGTATATATATATATATATATATATATATATATATACAGTATATATATATATATATATATATATATATATATATACATACACACATATATATATATATATATGCAGCCACCAATCAGCAGCTAGAACCTAGGTTCTATGCTGCTCCTGAGCGTTCCTAGATAAACTTTTCAGCAAAGGATAACAAGAGAAGGAAGCAAATGAAATAATTGAAGTAAATTGGAAAGCTGTTTAAAATGGTATGTTCTATCCCAATCATGAATGTCTAATAATGACTATACTGACCCTTTAATAGCAGCATAGGGCCAGGATGTGCATAGGTTACTAGAAGCAAATGACAAACTTAACTGCAGTTTGGGGAGGTGATATCTTAGTGGTTTTTTATGTGGAAATCAGATTAATCTTATATAGGGCTAAAATAATGGTATATACATGACCTAGCTGTCAGTGTTTTAGCGGCCTTATGAGTCTGCTACATTTTGCATATTCACACATAATTCTCTGTCACTAAAATGAGTAGGTATGTTGTGGCACGGACACTAAAATGCAGCTGCTACATAGAAGTTGTTGTAACTACTTTTCCTTATATAGGGGATTTCTGTGTTTCTGGATTTAGAGCATACGATATAATAAATAATGTGTGTGAGTGTAGCAGAGATTGACATGTTTGCCAATTAATCTTATTTTGAAATGGACACTTGTCAATTACAAATATACTCTTTAATCCTTACTTCAACTAATTAGAGACTCTACTTCCTGCAGTAGCATGACACGTACACAGCTAGCAGGAAGCCCACTGTAATATGAGCACACATGTATCTCTCTCTTCTGTTTTTAGAACAGAAAACTAAGCTAAATTTTCTACACGCACCTGCAATATTAATATGCAAACTTTTGTTTTGTAAACCAGAGAGCAACCCCCTTCACCACCACCCCCCCAGCTGTATAAACCATCAACTTGATATACCACATCCCCTGAGAATGAGTGACAACAGGTGGGTGGGTGAAGCTTCCGGTTGAATACTGAGTGGGCTGTGGGAAAATAAGTCTGCAGAGCACTGTACAAATCTCTACATAATGAAAGATGATGGTAGAGAATTGCATAAACTGCATAACAATGTTCTTCCTCTGCAAAAGGGATGAATGTTTTACTAAATAATTTTATTGCTGAGAAACCATCCTGGCTGTCCCAGCCCCTATGGGTGTCCAGAAAGGGTCCAAGAGGGGGGAAATGCCCCTCCTCTTTAAAATTTTGCTTTTTTATCAAAATAAAAGCACCAATTTGAGGTCCTCTTTTGATGGAAATTAGCCACAATTTTTAAAAAAGATGCGTGGCACATGAATACAACAAGCAAGTAACTCTCCCCTTCTGTACATGGTGATATTATTTTGTTTCAGGCATTTTATCCTATAAAAATGTTTTACATTTCTGTGAATGTCCATACCAATGCTCTCTACATAAAAATGTCTTATTAATCTATATATTTTAGCAACGCATACATCCTAATGCATAAGTTAATGTGATAGTAAATCCTAGTGTTTGTGAAACGCTAGGATTTACCAGTGGAACAAATAAAGGGGACTTTCAGTCATTTGTCTGAAGCGTTTGCCACACTGAGCTCCTCAGGAAGCCCACAGCAGAACACTAGTTTGCTGTGAGGTGACGTTTCCACCTCTTAGCCAATAGCCGTGCAGGCCAGCTGGCGTCTTACCGGATAGCTAGCACGCTATTGGCTAAGATCACCTCAAAGCAAAATAGCATTCCGTCCTGGGCTTCCTTAGGCGCTCAGCGCTGCAAATGCTTTAGACAAATAAAGGAACTTTTAGCATGTATTTTATACTTCATGACTGAAAGTCCCCTTTATTTTTTCAACTGGTAAATCCTAGCGTTTCACAAACACTAGGATTTACTATCACTTTAACAAAAAAAAACTTACTACTTGGTATTTATACTTAAAGCCTGATCAGCATTACTTGTTGCTACTGCCAGAAGCAAGTGGCTTAAAGGCGCAAATGAGTTATCAGAGGGAGCTTTGCTGCCTTAAAGCGACAGTCAACACCAGAATTTTTGTTGTTTAAAAGATAGATAATCCCTTAATTACCAATTCCCCAGTTTTGCATAACCAGCACAGTTATAATTATACATGTTTTACCTCTGTAATTACCTTGTATCTAAGCCTCAGCAGACTTCCCCCTTATTTCAGTTCTTTTGACAGACTTGCAGTTTAGCCAATCAGAGCTGTCTCCATGGTAAATTCATGTGCATGAGCTCAATGTTATCTATATGAAACACGTGAACTAATGCCCTCTAGTGGTGAAAAACTATCAAAATGCATTTAGATTAGAGGCATTTAGCATATAAACCTCCTAGGTTTAGCTTTCAACTAAGAATACCAAGAGAACAAAGCAAAATTGGTGATAAAAGTAAATTGGAAAGTTGTTTAAAATTACATGCCCTATTTGAAACATGAAAGTTTTTTTTGGACTTGACTGTCCCTTTAAAGTGACATAAAACTCAATTTTTTTCTTTCACAATTCAGATAGAACATACAATTTTAAACAACTTTCCAATTTACTTCTATTATAAAATGTTCTTGGTTTTCTAATTATCCTTTGTTGAAATTTGAAAATCGCAATCACGTTTTCACATTCCCCATAGAAGTCATGGGAGACTCTCGCGCAAACACCATGATATATTCTCATAAGTGCAAACCCGTCATGAAAATATGAATATTTCATATTCCAATGTTCTTTAACATGTTTGCTTGTAATATGCGCATACTCGACATCAAAATATGAATATTTCATATTCCAATGATCTTTACGTAAAGGAATATGTTCTATTTATTCATAAATAAATATTTCTACATATATCTGATGTTATATTTATACCTATATATATATATATATATATATATATACATATCTGTATATATCTATATATATACCTATATATATATATATATATATATATATATATATATATATATATATATTTATTTAGAAATACATAGAACATATTCTGCTATGTGCAGAACATTGGAATGTGAAATATTTACAGTAAATACATAGTTAAAAACTTTCGGCTAGATTACGAGTTTTGCGTTATAGTGAAAAAGCAGCGTTATCAGGTTATAACACTGATTTTTTACTACCGCTGGTATTACAAGTCTTGCAGATTTAGGGGCACCGCACACATTTTTTGGCCTTAACGCAAATCAACTTACGCAAATTGCGTATAGTCTTTTTTCAATTGGACTTCCATAGCGCCGGTATTACAAGCTTGTCCTGGCAGGCCAAAAAGTGAGCGGTACACCTTATCCCGTCAAGATTCGTAACGCATTTTAAAGTCAGTAGTTATGAGTTTTACACTACAAAGCTGTAGCATAAAACTCATAACTAAAGTGTTACAAAGTACACTAACTCCCATAAACGACCTATTACCAGGGCCGGTGCTAGACTATTTTGTGCCCTAGGCAAAACCAACTACTTGCCCCCCCCCCCCACCAAAAAAACCTCCCCTGCATATGAAAAGACCCATTATACAAACAAAAGCAATCTGAAGTCTGTATACATCAGTATACATCTAAAACTTTGGGGCTTGGTAAGGAGTCTGAAAATCAGCAGACTGTTATTTAAAAATAAGCAAAACTATACATTTTTACAAAAACACACGAAGATGGGCAATATAAATGGATCATCTAGAAAACATTTATGCAAAGAAAAATCTAGTGTACAATGTCCTTTAACATAATGATTAATCATGTGGAGTAAATAAATATTTGTATACATGGTTTTGTTCAGGCTTGTATTGGACAAGAACAATCTATATACTGTACATAAAGAGGCAAACATATAGAGAGGAATCTATACATAACCTTATATATAAGACACCATTGCCTGCCTAATTACACAATTTCACACAGTCACCCTAATTACACATTGTCACACAGAGGGGGGAGAGAGAGACAGAGAAGGGGGGGGAGAGAGAGCCAGAGAGGGGGAGAGAGAGAGGGGGAAGAGAGAGAGGAGAGATGGGGAGAGAGAGAGATGGGGAGAGAGAGAGGGGGGAGAGAGAGAGACAGAGAGACAGAGAGGGGGAACAGAGAGAGGAGAGGGGAGAGAGAGAGGGAGACAGGGGGGAAGAGAGAGAGGGGAGAAAGAGAGAGAGACAGGTGGGGAGAGAGAGGGGAGGAGAGAGACAGATAGGGGGAGATAGACAGAGAGGGGGGAGACAGAGAGGGGGGGAGAGAGAGAGAAGGAGAGGGGGAAAGAGACAGATGGGGAGAGAGAGAGACGGGGGAGACAGAGAGGGGGAGAGAGAGAGACAGAGAGGGGGGGAGAGAGAGACAGAGAGTGGGAGAGAGAGACAGAGAGGGGGGAGAGAGAGAGACAGAGAGGGGAGAGAGAGAGGGGGAAGAGAGAGAGAAGGAGAGAGAGAGAGTGTGTGTGTGTGAGAGAGAGAGAGAGAGAGAGAGAGAAGGAGAGGGGAGAGAGAGAGAGAAGGAGAGGGGAAAGAGAGAGAGAGAGGGGAGAGAGTAACAGAGAGGCGGAAGAAGTGAGAGACAGAGAGAGGGGAAGAGAGAGAGACAGAGAGGGGGAAGAGAAAAAGACAGAGAAGGGGGATGATATAGAGACAGACAGAGTTTGGGAGAGAGAGAGACAGGCAGAAGGGGGAAGAGAGAGAGACATACAGAGGGGGGAGAGAGACAGACAGAGGGGGGAGAGAGACAGACAGAGGGGGAGAGACAGACAGAGGGGGAGAGACAGACAAAGGGGGGGGAGAGACAGACAGCGGGGTGGAAGAGATAGAGACAGGGAGAGAGAGAGAAATTGGAGGAGAGAGAAAGACAGAGATTAGGTGCTGCATCATCTTGACACATACAACAGTGGTGAATGTGATGTTTTTAATCACCAGCCACACACCGGTGACCAGAGGCACCACCAGCCTAGCCTCGCTGCTGCTTATTACCTCCCTGCCTCAGCTGAGCTCGCTGCTTCCCTCTCAGCTCCCTCTCACTCTTCCTGTGCACGGAGCTGTTGCTGGGAATCTGGGTGGGAGGAAGCTAGTGAAAGTGCAGAGCGGGAGATTGCAGCGTCACCATGTTAGGCCCACCCCAGCCCTGTTAAGTATTCATCCCACCCCCTGACCCCGGCCGGATCAATCACTCACCAGTCATTAGCAGCAGCCAGCTAGCACCTGTCAGTCTCTACAACATACAATGACCATAAGACTTAAGTTGATGCTCAGTCTCACAGTCGCTGTATGCAAGACCGGACTCTGACATAGTTGTAGAAGGCTGCAAGTTGGGGGTCCGGGTCATGGCTGGCTGCGCCCTAGGCGACAGTGCAACCTAGGCAGCTGCCTAGCTTGCCTAGTGGGAGCGCCGGCCCTGCCTATTACCTATTATAAACCGAGGCCCTCCTGCATCGCAAACACTAAATTAAAATTATTAACCCCTAATCTGCCGCTCCGGACATCGCCACCACTATAATAAACATATTACCCCTAAACTGCCATACTCCCGCATCTCACACACTAGTTAAATATTATTAACCCCTAATCTGCCACCCCCAACGTCGCCGCCACTATACTAAAGTTATTAACCCCTAACCCTAAGTCTAACCCTAACCCCCCCTAACTTAAATATAATTAAAATAAATCTAAATAAAACGTACTATTAATAACTAAATAATTCCTATTTAAAACTAAATACTTACCTGTAAAATAAACCCTAAACTAGCTACAATATAAGTAATAGTTACATTGTAGCTAGCTTAGGGTTTATTTTTATTTTACAGGCAAGTTTGTATTTATTTTAACTAGGTAGAATAGTTACTAAATAGTTATTAACTATTTACTAACTACCTAGCTAAAATAAATACAAAATTACCTGTAAAATGAAACCTAACCTGCCTTACCATAAAACCAAACCTAACCCTACAATTAAATAAATTCCCTAAATTAAATACAATTAACTAAATTCAATACAATTAGCCAAATTCCAAAAAAAAACAAACACTAACCGCTAGATTTAGAGTTTTGTAGGTAACGACCCGCGTATCTAACACTGGCTATTTTCTGGCCGCACCTTTAAAATAACTCTGGTATTGAGAGTCCACAGAATGGCTGCGTTAGGCTCCAAAAAAGGAGCGTATAGCACATTTAACGCAACTTCAACTCTCGATACCAGAGTTGCTTACGGACGCGGCCAGCCTCAAAAACGTGCTTGTGCACGATTCCCCCATAGGAAACAATGGGGCTGTTTGAGCTGAAAAAAAACCTAACACCTGCAAAAAAGCCACGTTCAGCTCCTAACGCAGCCCCATTGTTTCCTATGGGGAAACACTTCCTACGTCTGCACCTAACACTTTAACATGTACCCCGAGTCTAAACACCCCTAACCTTACACTTATTAACCCCTATTCTGCCGCCCCCGCTATCGCTGACCCCTGTATATTATTTTTAACCCCTAATCTGCCGCTCCGTAAACCGCAGCTACTTACATTATCCCTATGTACCCCTAATCTGGTGCCCCTAACACCGCCGACCCCTATATTATATTTATTAACCCCTAATCTGCCCCCCACAACGTCGCCTCCACCTGCCTACACTTATTAACCCCTAATCTGCCGAGCGGACCGCACCGCTATTATTATAAAGTTATTAACCCCTAATCCGCCTCACTAACCCTATAATAAATAGTATTAACCCCTAATCTGCCCTCCCTAACATCGCCGACACCTAACTTCAATTATTAACCCCTAATCTGCCGACTGGAGCTCACCGCTATTCTAATAAATGTATTAACCCCTAAAGCTAAGTCTAACCCTAACACTAACACCCCCCTAAATTAAATATAATTTTAATCTAACAAAATTAATTAACTCTTATTAAATAAATTATTCCTATTTATAGCTAAATACTTACCTGTAAAATAAATCCTAATATAGCTACAATATAAATTATAATTATATTATAGCTATTTTAGGATTAATATTTATTTTACAGGTAACTTTGTATTTATTTTAACCAAGTACAATAGCTATTAAATAGTTAAGAACTATTTAATAGCTAAAATAGTTAAAATAATTTCAAATTTAACTGTAAAATAAATCCTAACCTAAGTTACAATTAAACCTAACACTACACTATCAATAAATTAATTAAATAAAATACCTATAATTATCTACAATTAAACCTAACACTACACTATCAATAAATAAATTAAATACAATTCCTACAAATAAATACAATGAAATAAACTAACTAAAGTACCAAAAATAAAAAAGAACCTAGTTACAAAAAATAAAAACATATTTACAAACATTAGAAATATATTACAACAATTTTAAACTAATTACACCAACTCTAAGCCCCCTAATAAAATAACAAAGCCCCCCAAAATAAAAAAAATGCCCTACCCTATTCTAAATTACTAAAGTTCAAAGCTCTTTTACCTTACCAGCCCTGAACAGGGCCCTTTGCGGGGCATGCCCCAAGAAGTTCAGCTCTTTTGCCTGTAAAAAAAAACATACAATACCCCCCCCCCAACATTACAACCCACCACCCACATACCCCTAATCTAACCCAAACCCCCCTTAAATAAACCTAACACTAAGCCCCTGAAGATCTCCCTACCTTGAGTCGTCTTCACCCAGCCGAGCCAAATTCTTCATCCAAGCGGAGCAAGAAGAGGTCCTCCATCCGGTAGAAGTCTTCATCCAAGCGGGGCAGAAGAGGTCTTCCATCCTATTGAAGTCTTCATCCAAGAGGCATCTTCTATCGTCATCCATCCGGAGCGGCAGCATCCTGAAGACCTCCGACGCGGAACATCCATCCTGGCCGACGGCTGAACGACGAATGACGGTTCCTTTAAATGACGTCATCCAAGATGGCGTCCCTCGAATTCCGATTGGCTGATAGGTTCAATCCGATTGGATGATCCAATCAGATGGAAGACCTCTTCTGCCCCGCTTGGATGAAGACTTCTACCGGATGGAGGACCTCTTCTTGCTCCGCTTGGATGAAGAATTTGGCTCGGCTGGGTGAAGACAACTCAAGGTAGGGAGATCTTCAGGGGCTTAGTGTTAGGTTTATTTAAGGGGGGTTTGGGTTAGATTAGGGGTATGTGGGTGGTGGGTTGTAATGTTGGGGGGGGGTATTGTATGTTTTTTTTTACAGGCAAAAGAGCTGAACTTCTTGGGGCAGTAAGGTAAAAGAGCTTTGAACTTTAGTAATTTAGAATAGGTTGTTATTTTATTAGGGGGCTTAGAGTAGTTGTAATTAGTTTAAAATTGTTGTAATATATTTCTAATGTTTGTAAATATTTTTTTTATTTTTTGTAACTTAGTTCTTTTTTATTTTTTGTACTTTAGTTAGTTTATTTCATTGTATTTATTTGTAGGAATTGTATTTAATTAATTTATTGATAGTGTAGTGTTAGGTTTAATTGTAACTTAGGTTAGGATTTATTTTACAGGTAAATTTGTAATTATTTTAACTATTTTAGCTATTAAATAGTTCTTAACTATTTAATAGCTATTGTACCTGGTTAAAATAAATACAAAGTTACCTGTAAAATAAATATTAATCCTAAAATAGCTATAATATAATTATAATTTATATTGTAGCTATATTAGGATTTATTTTACAGGTAAGTATTTAGCTTTAAATAGGAATCATTTATTTAATAAGAGTTAATTAATTTCGTTAGATTAAAATTATATTTAATTTAGGGGGGTGTTAGTGTTAGGGTTAGACTTAGCTTTAGGGGTTAATACATTTATTAGAATAGTGGTGAGCTCCAGTCGGTATATTAGGGGTTAATAATTGAAGTTAGGTGTCGGCGATGTTAGGGAGGGCAGATTAGGGGTTAATACTATTTATTATAGGGTTAGTGAGGCGGATTAGGGGTTAATAACTTTATTATAGTAGCGGTGCGGTCCGCTTGGCAGATTAGGGGTTAATAAGTGTAGGCAGGTGGAGGCGACGTTGTGGGGGGCAGATTAGGGGTTAATAAATATAATATAGGGGTCGGCGGTGTTAGGGGCAGCAGATTAGGGGTACATAGCTATAATGTAGTTGGCGGCTCTTTGCGGTCGGCAGATTAGGGGTTAATTATTGTAGGTAGCTGGCTGCGACGTTGTGGGGGGCAGGTTAGGGGTTAATAAATATAATATAGGGGTCGGCGGTGTTAGGGGCAGCAGATTAGGGGTACATAAGTATAACGTAGGTGGCGGTCGGCAGATTAGGGGTTAAAAAAATGTAATCAAGTGTCGGCGATGTGGGGGGACCTCGGTTTAGGGGTACATAGGTAGTTTATGGGTGTTAGTGTACTTTAGAGCACAGTAGTTAAGAGCTTTATGAACCGGCGTTAGCCCAGAAAGCTCTTAACTACTGACTTTTTTCTGCGGCTGGAGTTTTGTCGTTAGATTTCTAACGCTCACTTCAGCCACGACTCTAAATACCGGAGTTAGGAAGATCCCATTGAAAAGATAGGATACGCAATTGACGTAAGGGGATCTGCGGTATGGAAAAGTCGCGGCTGAAAAGTGAGCGTTAGACCCTTTTTTGAATGACTCCAAATACTGGCGGTACCCTAAAACCAGCGTTAGGAGCCTCTAACGCTGGTTTTCACGGCTACCGCCAAACTCCAAATCTAGGCCTAAATTACAGAAAATAAAAAACAAATTACAAGATCTTTAAACTAATTACACCTAATCTAATAGCCCTATCAAAATAAATAATGCCCACCCAAAATAAAAAAAAACATAGCCTAAATTAAACTACCAATAGCCCTTAAAAGGGCCTTTTGCGGAGCATTGCCCCCAAAAAAATCAGCTCTTACCTTTTAAAAAATATACAAACAACCCCCCAACAGTAAAACCCACCACCCACACAACCAACCCCCCAAATAAAATCCTAACTAAAAAAACCTAATCTCCTCATTGCCCTGAAAAAGGCATTTGGATGGGCATTGCCCTTAAAAGGGCATTTAGCTCTATTGCAGCCCAAAACCCTGATCTAAAAATAAAACCCACCCAATACACCCTTAAAAAAGCCTAACACTAACCCCCGAAGATCCACTTACAGTTTTGAAGAGATGACATCCATTCTCAACAAAGCCGGGAGAAGTCTTCATCCAAGCGACAAAAAGTCCTCAACGAAGCCAGCAGAAGTGGTCCTCCAAACGGGCAGAAGTCTTCACCCAGACGGCATCTTCTATCTTCATCTTTCCGACGCGGAGTGGCTCCATCTTCAAGACATCCGGCGTGGAGCATCCTCTTCAATCAACAGCTTCTTCTACAATGAAGATTCCTTTAAATGACGTCATCCAAGATGGCGTCCCTTAGATTCCGATAAAATTCTATCAGCCAATCAGAATTAAGGTTGAAAAAAATTCTATTGGCTGATGCAATCAGCCAATTGGATTGAGCTCGCATTCTATTGGCTGATTGGAACAGCCAAAAGAATGCAAGCTCAATCCTATTGGCTGATTGGATCAGCCAATAGGATTTTTTCAACTTTAATTCCGATTGGCTGATAGAATTCTATCAGCCAATCGGAATTCAAGGGACGCCATCTTGGATGACATCACTTAAAGGAACCTTCATTCTGCAAGAAGACTTCGATTGAAGAGGATGCTCTTCGCCGGATGTCTTGAAGATGGAGTTGCTCCACGCTGGATGGATGAAGATAGAAGATGTCGTCTGGATGAAGACTTCTGCAGGCTTAGATGAAGACTTTGGCCGCTTGGATGAAGACTTCTGCCGGCTTCTATAGGACTTCTGCCGCTTCGTTGAGGATGGATGTCGGGTCTTCAAAAACTGTAAGTGGATCTTCGGGGGTTAGTGTTAGGCTTTTTAAGGGTTTATTGGGTGGGTTTTATTTTTAGATTAGGGGTTTGGGCACTTGAAAAAGAGCTAAATGCCCTTTTAAGGGCAATGCCCATCTAAATGCCCTTTTCAGGGCAATGGGGAGCTTAGGTTTTTTTAGTTAGGATTTTATTTGGGGGGTTGGTTGTGTGGGTGGTGGGTTTTACTGTTGAGGGGTTGTTTGTATTTTTTTTTTACAGATAAAGAGCTGATTTCTTTGGGGCAATGCCCCGCAAAAGGCCATTTTAATGGCTATTGGTAGTTTAGTTTAGGCTAAGGTTTTTTTTTATTTTGGGGGGGCTTTTTTATTTTGATAGGGCTATTAGCTTAGGTGTAATTAGTTTAAATATCTGATAATTTCTTTTTTATTTTGTGTAATTTAGTGTTTTTTTGTAATTTAGGTTATTGTATTTAATTTAGGTAATTGATTTAATTGTAGTGTAAGGTTAGGTGTTTGTGTAACTCAGGTTAGGTTTTATTTTACAGGTAAATTTGTATTTATTTTAGCTAGGTAGTTAGTAAATAGTTAATAACTATTTAGTAACTATTCTACCTAGTTAAAATAAATACAAACTTACCTGTGAAATAAAAATAAACCCTAAGCTAGCTACAATGTAACTATTAGTTATATTGTAGCTAGCTTAGGGTTTATTTTACAGGTAAGTATTTAGTTTTAAATAGGAATTATTTAGGTAATGATAGTATTATTATTATTATTATTATTATCGGTTATTTGTAGAGCGCCAACAGTTTCCGCAGCGCTATTAACAAAGGCAGAGTACAAAAAAAACAGTTATAGGGATCAAATGGGTAGAGGGCCCTGCCAAGAGTTGCACTGTTGTAGTCAGCTCTTGAGAAGGTGATCAACAAACAGCTGGACTCTTAAGCTTACATGCTAGGGGGGTTCAGAGGATAGCAATGGAGGAGAGGAACTGGTATAAAGCAAGGTTAGTGTAGGTTGTATACATCCCTGAACAGTAGAGTCTTTAGGGAGCACTTGAAGCTTTTAAAACTAGAAGAGAGTCTTGTGGAGTGAGGCAGAGAGTTCCACAAGATGGGAGCCAGTCTGGAGAAGTCCTGTAAACGGGAGTGTGATGAGGTGACAAGAGAGGAGGAGAGTAGGAGGTCATGAGCAGAGCAAAGGGGACAGGAGGGAGAGAGACAAGGTCTGAGATATAGGGGGGAGCAGTGCAGTTGAGGGCTTTGTATGTCAGAATGAATAGTAGGTTTTATTTAGATTTATTTTAATTATATTTAAGTTAGGGGGTGTTAGGTTTAGGCTTAGGTTTAGGGGTTAATAAATTTAGTACAGTGGCGGCGACGTTGGGGGCGGCAGATTAGGTGTTAATAAATGTAGTTAGGTGGCGGCGATGTTAGGGGCGGCAGATTAGGGGGTTAATAATATTTAACTAGTGTTTGCAATGTGGGAGTGCGACGGTTTAGGGGTTAATATGTTTATTATAGTGGTGGCAATGTCCGGACCGGCAGATTAGGGGTTAATATTTTTATTTTAGTGTTTGCGATATGGGAGGGCCTCAGTTTAGGGGTTAATAGGTAGTTTATGGGTGTTGGTGTACTTTTTAGCACTTTAGTTATGAGTTTTATGGTACAGCTTTGTAGCGCAAAACCCATAACTACTGACTTTCAGTTTGCGGTATTGATCTTGGCTGTACCGCTCACTTTTTTGCCTCCCAGGCAGACTCGTAATACCGGCGCTAAGTCCCATTGAAAAATGACTTTTTGAAAGCTGCGGTAGTTACGTTGCATTACGGCCAAAAAAGTGTGCGGTGCAGCTAAACCTGCAAGACTCGTAATACCAGCGGTAGTGAAAAAGTGCCATAACGCTGCTTTTTCACTCATATCTCAAAATTCGTAATCAAGCCGATTGTTTTTATATGTGTATATATGTCTGTAAATACATATATACACATATAACTACATGAATACATATGTACACATATATATGTATATATACTGTATATATATATATATATATATATATATATATATATTTGTACTTAGAGTCCTACTATAATGTAACAATGAATAAACAAGAAAGTAAAGGGAAAGTGACCTGAGGTGTGCCGTAGTCACATGGTCAGTATGCCTAAAAGGGGCATACCCAAAGAAGGTAAATGATAAAAAGAAAAGAAAAAATAAAGGGATGGGTGGGTGGGTCAAAACGTATAGGAAACACAGACAAGGCCAGAGCAAATATTTATAAAGGTGTAAGACTCCTCCTACAAATTCAGGCTAACTAATAGCCAGCCTTCCTACATATACGCATAATTAAACATCTTTAGACATGTATATGTATGTATCTCAATGTTAAAGCCCTTTGCCTGTTTTTTTTTTTTCTAACACCCAAGATCTTTGAGTCCTTATAACTTTTACATTTTTATTAGACAGTGTTATTATGAGTATAAGTAAACTTTGTAATGTATATTTGAAAAAGACAACCACAGCTCTGAGATCGCAATTAAAACAGAGTGCAAACTTTCGTAAAACACTTGCAAAAACGCGCCTCACATGTAATCTAGCCCATAATGCTTAATGTGTAGTTAAAGTGTTGTACTATACTTTCATTATTTATTTTGAGCCTTTTCCTGCAACTATGAAATGTGTGATAATTGGAGGTGCAGACTGCAGAAAATTAAAAAGCTAACCCTGCTATATATTTTTTTCCCTAATCGGCCTTACAGTCAAACAATAAGGACTTAGATTAAAGCATTCTGGTCTGGTAGCGGGAGCACACTACATTCAGTTCAATAGCGCAATCACTAATCACAGTGCGCCCGTGAAATGCTTTTGAAAAGAAAAAAGACGTAATCAGAAGATCATGGAGAACAGAACAGGTAAGGGCAACATTGACAGCTAAAATCTCTAAAATCCTTTGATTTTTAAAGCTGTCGCTAAGATAATGTTATATCATTCTGCACAATTCTATATACAGAATTATATAACATTATTGTTTAGGTTTATTATCCCTTTAAGTAGATGAAAACAAAAAATAATATTCATGCAATATTCATTTTTAATAAAGTGTATAATAACTGTGTATTTACTGTAAATATTTCACATTCCAATGTTCTGCACATACATATTTATGTATTTATAAATAGATATTCCTATTCCATTTAAGGCTTGAAGTATGTTTTTCATAGCCTACTATAATCCCATTTATGAAACCTATAACGACAATTAATGAATATGATAGCATCAAAACATAAGAAGCATTTTTTGTAAAGAAAGAAGATGCAAAGATATTAGTATGCTAAATAAGCAAATATGACAAGAATAGACGAATAAGTAAATGCTTAGTGAGGATGCTTATGGTAAATGTGTATGCGAAGCAGCAGCAAACATAAGTGTTGCATATTGACAACATTTAGCAAAGTTTCTCAGCGAATGTGCTGAAAGGAGCAACAGAATCAAGCAGAGAAAGTGAAGATTGTCTGGAACAACAGTAATACTGACCAGTGACCTCTCAAGTGCAGTTCCTCACAAAGTGCCCGGGTTTTGTATATTGCTGTTGTGCGACTGATACGCACATTTACACTTGTTATAGACTTCCTGTGGGTTTTTTGTAAGGCCACACCCAAGACAACTACAAAAAATTGGTAGTAAGAGAGAGCGAGGGAGATGCGGATAATAGAGAATACATTATTCAGGCAAAATGACAAGCACAAAAACCATAGAGGTATTTGCTTCTAGTGAAAGAGGATTACAGAGCTCCTTACAGGAACACAGATAAGGGAAAAGCAGTTAGCAAGAGTACTGTACACAAGTATAAAGAGTACTGTACACAAGTATAAAGTGTACTGTACACAAGTATAAAGAGTACTATCTGTACACAAGTATAAAGAGTACTATCTGTATACAAGTATAAAGAGTACTGTACACAAGTATAAAGTGTACTGTACACAAGTATAAAGAGTACTGTACACAAGTATAAAGAGTACTATCTGTACACAAGTATAAAGAGTACTATCTGTACACAAGTATAAAGAGTACTGTACACAAGTATAAAGAGTACTATTTGTACACAAGTATAAAGAGTACTATCTGTACACAAGTATAAAGAGTACTGTACACAAGTATAAAGAGTACTATCTGTACACATGTATAAAGAGTACTGTACACAAGTATAAAGAGTACTATCTGTACACAAGTATAAAGAATACTGTACACAAGTATAAAGAGTACTATCTGTACACAAGTATAAAGAGTACTATCTGTACACAAGTATAAAGAGTACTATCTGTACACAAGTATAAAGAGTACTGTACACAAGTATAAAGAGTACTATCTGTATACAAGTATAAAGAGTACTGTACACAAGTATAAAGAGTACTATCTGTATACAAGTATAAAGAGTACTATCTGTACACAAGTATAAAGAGTACTGTACACAAGTATAAAGAGTACTATCTGTTCACAAGTATAAAGAGTACTGTACACAAGTATAAAGAGTACTGTACACTAGTGATGTCGCAAACCTAAAATTTTGCGTTCGCGAACAGCGAACGCAAACTTCCGCAAAAGTTCACGAACGGCCGAACCGGGTGAACCACCATTGACTTCAATAGGCAGGCGAATTTTAAAACCCACAGGGACTCTTTCTGGCCACAAAAGTGATGGAAAAGTTGTTTCAAGGGGACTAACACCTGGACTGTGGCATGCTGGAGGGGGATCCATGGCAAAACTCCCATGGAAAAGTACATAGTTGATGCAGAGTCTGTTTTTAATCCATAAAGGGCATAAATCACCTAAAAATCCTAAATTGTTTGGAATAACGTGCTTTAAAACATCAGGTATGATGTTGTATCGTTCATGTAGTGTAAGGGTTACGCCCGCTTCACAGTGACAGACCAAACTCCCCGTTTAACGCACCGCAAACAACCGCAAATAGTCCATTTGCACAACCGCAAACTCCCCATTTGCATAAGGTTGGATACCAAGCTAGCCATGTCCCGTTCCTTGTCTTCACTGATGTCACTGTGCATGCAATCACTTCCTGGGGTAACAGAAAATGCTCCACCCACAAGATGCTCCTATTATATTACTGCACTGAGGATGCTGCCTGTATCTGTGTGTCCTGCTCCCTGGCCGGAGAGCACAGGGGACACCAGATCGAGCTGCTGAATGAGGCTTCTGAGAAGAAGAAAAAGAAACTGAGAAATGTTCTGCAGAAACTGACCACAAAGAGAGAGGAGACTGAGAAAAGAGTCCAGAGTCTGCAGAAGCACAGGAGAGGGGTGCAAGAGAAAGCAGCTGGTGTAACAGAGAGACTCACTGCCCTGATTAGGGACATCAGGAAACAGTTGGAAGACCTAGAGAAGCGAGTCCTGAGTGAGATCACCCGGCAGCAGGAGCAGGTTTTACTCACAATCTCTGATCTGATCCAGCAGCTGGGAAAAAGAGAACGACGAGCTAACCTGTGCAACATGACTGACCCATTAACTGTCCTACAAGAACAGGAATCACACAGAGATGAGATGCTTGGTCAGTCCTCCTACTTCCAAGTTCCAATTTGGGGCACTGCGCGTGCAATCTAATGTGCCACCAGATAGGAGTGGTGTGTTAACTAGTACTATTCTTATCAGTTTTATCCCTGTTACGTGCCCTATCAGGGGACGTGTATATGGCATCGATTTTAGGAACCCGGAGATGATTTTAGGAACTGGGAGATGGAAAAAGATGCTTGGTCGGTCCGGCCACGAGATAGATAGATACATAGATTAGATAGATAGATCAATAGATGCAATAGATACATTTGATGATAGATACAATAGATAGATTTGATAGATAAATAGATAGACTTGATAGATAGATAATTTCCCAGACAGAGAATTACAAGACGGGCGGTCTGGGACCCATGGTCAGGTTCCGAGAGGCAGTTGCGGGCACCCGAGGCTCTGATTAGAACAGAGCACTCTGTGTATCTGCCCTCGGCTGAAATTGGAACATTCTTTAGCTTTCTGTCTGTCGGCCAAATGTCCGTCTGCCAAATGTCCATCTGCCAAATGTCCGTCTGCCAAATGTCCTTCTGCATTTTGTCAGAGCACCGCGTGCAATCTACTGTGCCACCAGATAGGAGTGGTGTGTTAACTAGTACTATTCTTATCAGTTTAATCCCTGTTACGTCCCCTATGGAAAAAGATGCTTGGACACCCAGTACAGGTCGTTCTCCTTCAGCCTTTTTATACGTGGGTCCCACCCTCAACAGGCCAGACAGTTTGAAAGACCCCATATGCCATGACTTCCTTTTGCACAATTGAGTACCGGTATGGCATCGATTTTATGAACCCGGAGATAATTTTTAGGAACCGGAGGATGGAAAAAGATGCTTGTTCACCCAGTACAGGTAATTTTCCTTCAGCCTTTATATACGAGGGTCTCCGACCCTCAACAGGCACGACAGCATGAAAGACCCCATATGCCATTACTTCCTTTTGCACAATCGAGTACAGGTATGGCATCGTTTTTAGGATTTGATAGACAAATAGATAGATTTGATAGATAGATAATTTCCCAGACAGAGAATTTTACAAGATGTGCGGTCTGGGACCCATGGTAAGGTTACTTCCTTTTGCACAATAGAGTACAGGTTGGGGATTACCTTTTGTACAAATAAATTTCATCCGTGTACCTTCCATTGTGGTGTCCCCTATCAGGGGACGTGTATATGGCATGGATTTTAGGAACCGGGAGATGGAAAAAGATGCTTGGTCGGTCCTCCTGCTTCAAATTTGGGGCACTACGCGTGCAATCTACTGTGCCACCAGATATGAGTGGTGTGTTAAGTAGTACTATTCTTAGCAGTTTAATCCCTGTTATGTGCCTTTTTTTTGGTTTGGGTTTTGAAGCCACAGTGCAGCACCAGAGGCCAGAAAAATTAGGCATGTACACATGCCTGAAAAATTTAGGTATTGTTGCAGCCGCTGCTGTAGCAGCGGCCAGAAAAATTGATGTTTGTTTGACAGTTAGAAAGTGCCCTAAAACATTGCGGCTTGAACCCTAGTTGTTGGCGGATAAGTCACACAAGTCATCTGGCATTCGAAGATAAAATACAGCAGCATGTGGACCATTTTTAGCCCAAGGCAGCTCATCTCATCAGGCCTTTTTTACTTGAATGTATTGCCCAATGTCAGTCCCTTCGGGATCCATCCCTCATTCAGTTTAATAAAGGTGAGATAATCAAGACTTTTTTGACCTAGGCAACTTCTCTTCTCAGTGACAATACCTCCTGCTGCACTGAAGGTCCTTTCTGACAGGACATTTGAAGCGGGGCAGGCCAGAAGTTCTAGTGCAAATTGGGATAGCTCAGGCCACAGGTCAAGCCTGCACACCCAGTAGTCAAGGGGTTCATCGCTCCTCAGAGTGTCGAGATCTGCAGTTAATGCGAGGTAGTCTGCTACCTGTCGGTTGAGTCGTTCTCTGAGGCTGGATCCCGAAGGGCTGTGGCGATACATAGGAATTAAAAAGGTCCGCATGTCCTCCATCAACAACACGTCTGGAAAGCATCCTGTCCTTGTCGGTGTGGTCGCGGGAGGAGGAGTATTACTTTCATCTCTTCCCCTGTTAGATTCCCGTTGTGCTGTGACATCACCCTTATACGCTGTGTAAAGCATACTTTTTAATTTATTTTTGAACTGCTCCATCCTTTCCAACTTGCGGGAATTCGGTAACATTTCAGTCACTTTCTGCTTATACCGGTGGTCTAGTAGCGTGGACACCCAGTACAGTTCGTCCTCCTTCAGCTTTTTTATACGAGTGTCCCTCAACAGCATGAAAGACCCCATTTGCACAAGGTTGGATGCCGAGCTACTCATGTCCGTTCCTCGTCCTCACTGATCTCACTGAAGGTATCTTCTTCTCCCCAGCCACGTACAACACCACGGGTACCAGATAGGTGACAACAACAAGCACCCTGGGATGCCTGTTGTGCTTGGTCTTCCTCCTCCTCCTCAAAGCCACATTCCTCCTCTGACTCCTCTTCCTCACAATCCTCTTCCTGCGTTGCTGCTGGTCCAGCAAGCGATGCTGATAAGGCTGTTTCTGGTGGTGATGGAGACCACAACTCTTCCTCTTCATGCTCATCTACGGCCTGATCCAGCACTCTTCGCAGGGCACGCTCCAGGAAGAAAACAAATGGTATGATGTCGCTGATGGTGCCTTCGGGGCGACTGACTAGGTTTGTCACCTCCTCAAAAGGACGCATGAGCCTACAGGCATTGCGCATGAGCGTCCAGTAACGTGGCAAAAAAATCCCCAGCTCCCCAGAGGCTGTCCTAGCACCCCGGTCATACAAATACTCATTAACAGCTTTTTCTTGTTGGAGCAGGCGGTCGAACAATAGGAGTGTTGAATTCCAACATGTCGGGCTGTCGCAAATCAAGCGCCTCACTGGCAGGTTGTTTCGCCGCTGGATATCTGACAAGTGCGCCATGGCCGTGTAGGAACGCCTGAAATGGCCACACTCCTTCCTGGCCTGCTTCAGGATGTCCTGTAAGCCTTGGTACTTATGCACATGTGTCAACTTGCCCAATTTCAATGGCGCCACCAAATTACTTCCGTTGTCAGAAACCACTTTGCCGATCTCCAGTTGGTGCGGAGTCAGCCACTGATCCACCTGTGCGTTCAGGGTGGACAGGAATGCTGCTGCGGTGTGACTCTCTGCTTTCAGGCAAGTCAACCCCAAGACGGTGTGACACTGCCGTATCCGGGATGTGGAATAGTACCTGGGGAGCTGGGGGGGTGCCGTTGATGTGGAGCAAGATGCAGCAGCAGAAGAGGACTCAGCTGAGGAGGTAATGGAAGAGGATGGAGTAGGAGGAGTAGAGGAGGTGGCAGCAGGCCTGCCTGCAAGTCGTGGCGGTGTCACCAACTCCTCTGCAGAGCCAGGCATTCCATGCTTGGCAGCCGTCAGCAGGTTTACCCAATGCGCAGTGTAGGTGAATAACCTGCCCTGACCATGCTTTGCAGACCAGCTATCAGTGGTCAGATGGACCCTTGCCCCAACACTGTGTGCCAGACATGCCATTACTTCCTTTTGCACAATCGAGTACAGGTTGGGGATTGCCTTTTGTGCAAAGAAATTTCGCCTGGGTACCTTCCACTGCGGTGTACCAATAGCTACATATTTTTTGAACGCCTCAGGCTCAACCAGCTTGTATGGTAAAAGCTGGCGGGCTAACAGTTCAGACAAGCCAGCAGTCAGACGCCGGGCAAGGGGTGACTTGGTGACATTGGCTTCTTACGCTCAAACATGTCCTTGACAGACACCTGACTGTGGGCAGATGAGCAGGAACTGCTCTGGAAGAGAGATGGATTGGCGGATGGTTGAGAGGGGGCAAGGAGCACAGCAGTGGTTGAGGTGGCTGAAGATGCTGGACCAGAAGGAGGATGTCGGCTTTGAGTTTGTGTGCTGCTTGTCCTCATGTGTTCATCCCATAGGCATTTGTGATGTGCGATCATGTGCCTTCGCAAAGCAGTTGTACCTAGGTGGGTGTTGGACTTCCCACGACTCAGTTTCTTTTGGCACAGGTTGCAAATGGCATTGCTGTTGTCAGAGGCAGACACATAAAAAAATGCCACACTGCTGAGCTCTGCGATGACGGCATTCTGGTGGTGGCAACAGCATGCGTTGATTGGTGTGCTGTCTGGCTGACCCCAGGTGCCGATGCATGCTGTCTGACTGTGCCACTAGCTCCTTGCGGCGACCTCCTCCTCCTGCTCCTCTCTGTCTCCCCATCTGAACTTTCCACCTGTTCTTCTTCCCTTCTACCGGGCGCCCACGTGACATCCACGGATGCATCGTCATCATCAACCCCTTCACTTGTATCTGACAACTCAACAACGGAAGCAACGGCGGGTACAACATCATCATCATCATCACACCGTGCGTTGTGCATGTCTGTAATGCTGCCTGACTGAGACATATCACAGTTATCTACATCCTCTATCAATTATGGTTGTGCATCACTCATTTCTTCACACTGAGGTGTACATAACTCCTCTGACAGATCAAGTGAGGCGGCTGTGGTGCTAGTGTCGGTGGTGGCGGCAGGCGGGCGAGTGGTAAGTTGAGAGGTGCCCGAAGCTAAGCTAGAGGAGGAGGATGGTGCGTCAAGGTTACGAGCGGAAGCTGTAGAAGATTGGGTGTCCTGTGTTATAAAGTCAACTATTTCATCAGAACTTTTCGTGTTCATGGTACGTGGCCTAACACTGGGCATTATTCTATGGCCAAAGGGAGTCACAGCACCACGACCACGACGGCACCTGCGGGTTGGCCTGCCTCTGCCTGTCATTTTTTTTTCAATTAGTGCTACTATGCGTGCAAGCTACTGTGAGTGGGCACAGTATACGCTGTGAGCCTGATACAAAAAAGCAGACTGATGTTTCACAGTCAAAATAGTTTTTTTATTTTTAATATGTACGCTTACACTACTATTAAACAAGATGATGTGAGTGGTGGCACTGGACAAGTGGGCACAGTATACGCTGTGAGCCTGACACAAAAAAGCAGACATGTTTCACAGTCAAAATAGTTTTTTTATTTTTAAAATGTACACTTACACTACTATTAAACAAGATAATGTGAGTGGTGGCACTGGACAAGTGGGCACAGTATACGCTGTGAGCCTGACACAAAAAAGCAGACATGTTTCACAGTCAAAATAGTTTTTTTATTTTTAAAATGTACACTTACACTACTATTAAACAAGATAATATGAGTGGTGGCACTGGGCAAGTGGGCACAGTATACGCTGTGAGCCTGACACAAAAAAACAGACTGATGTTTCACAGTCAAAATAGTTATTTTAGTTTTAAAATGTACACGTACACTACTATTACACAAGATAATATGAGTGGTGGCACTGGGCAAGTGGGCACAGTATACGCTGTGAGCCTGACATAAAAAAGCAGACTGATGTTTCACAGTCAAAATAGTTTTTTTATTTGTAAATGTACACTTACACTACTATTAAACAAGATAATATGAATGGTGGCACTGGGCAAGTGGGCACAGTATATGCTGTGAGCCTGACACAAAAAAGCAGACTGATGTTTCACAGTCAAAATAGTTATTTTAGTTTTAAAATGTACACTTACACTACTATTACACAAGATAATATGAGTGGTGGCACTGGGCAAGTGGGCACAGTATACGCTGTGAGCCTGACACAAAAAAGCAGAATGATGTTTCACAGTCAAAATAGTTTTTCTATTTTTAAATGTACACTTACACTACTATTAAACAAGATAATATGAGTGGTGGCACTGGGCAAGTGGGCACAGTATACGCTGTGAGCCTGACACAAAAAAGCAGACATGTTTCACAGTCAAAATAGTTTTTTTATTTTTAAAATGTACACTTACACTACTATTAAACAAGATAATGTGAGTGGTGGCACTGGACAAGTGGGCACAGTATACGCTGTGAGCCTGACACAAAAAAGCAGACATGTTTCACAGTCAAAATAGTTTTTTTATTTGTAAATGTACACTTACACTACTATTAAACAAGATAATATGAGTGGTGGCACTGGGCAAGTGGGCACAGTATACGCTGTGAGCCTGACACAAAAAAACAGACTGATGTTTCACAGTCAAAATAGTTATTTTAGTTTTAAAATGTACACGTACACTACTATTACACAAGATAATATGAGTGGTGGCACTGGGCAAGTGGGCACAGTATACGCTGTGAGCCTGACATAAAAAAGCAGACTGATGTTTCACAGTCAAAATAGTTTTTCTATTTTTAAATGTACACTTACACTACTATTAAACAAGATAATATGAGTGGTGGCACTGGACAAGTGGGCACAGTATACGCTGTGAGCCTGACACAAAAAAGCAGACATGTTTCACAGTCAAAATAGTTTTTTTATTTTTAAAATGTACACTTACACTACTATTAAACAAGATAATATGAGTGGTGGCACTGGGCAAGTGGGCACAGTATACGCTGTGAGCCTGACACAAAAAAACAGACTGATGTTTCACAGTCAAAATAGTTTTTCTATTTTTAAATGTACACTTACACTACTATTAAACAAGATAATATGAGTGGTGGCACTGGGCAAGTGGGCACAGTATACGCTGTGAGCCTGACACAAAAAAGCAGACTGATGTTTCACAGTCAAAATAGTTTTAAATTTTTAAAATGTACACTTACACTACTATAAAACAAGATAATATGAGTGGTGGCACTGGACCAGTGGGCACAGTATACGCTGTGAGCCTGACACAAAAAAGCAGACTGATGTTTCACAGTCAAAATAGTTTTTTTATTTTTAAATGTACACTTACACTACAATTAAACAAGATAATATCAGTGGTGGCACTGGGCAAGTGGGCACAGTGTACGCTGTGAGCCTGACACACACGCTGGCTCTGGCAGGCTGGCCTGGCAACTGCAATTAGATTACACTAGCAGACTGATGTAAAAGTTTTTTTAAAAAAAAATTACACTACTGTTACACCAGATATTACTGGTGGTGGCACTGAGAAAGAAGGCACAGTATATGCTGTGAGCCTGACACATAGGCTGGCAGTGGCAGGCTGGCCTAGCAACTGAAATTAGATTACACTAGCAGACTGATATAAAAGTTTTTTTAAAAAATTTACACTACTGTTACACCAGATATGACTGGTGGTGGCACTGAGCAAGTAGGCACAGTATATGCTGTAAGCCTGACACACAGGCTGGCAGTGGCAGGCTGGCCTGGCAACTGAAATTAGATTACACTAGCAGACTGATGTAAAAGTTTTTGTTGTTTTTTAAATTTACACTATTGTTACACCAGATATGAGTGGTGGCACTGAGCAAGTAGGCACAGTACATGCTGTGAGCCTGACACACAGGCTGGCAGTGGCAGGCTGGCCTGGCAACTGAAATTAGATTACACTAGCAGACTGATGTAAAAGTTGTTTTTTTTTAAATGTACACTAATGTTACACCAGATATGAGTGGTGGCACTGAGCAAGTAGGCACAGTATATGCTGTGAGCCTGACACACAGGCTGGCAGTGGCAGGCAGGCAACTGCTATTAGATTACACTAGTAAACTGATGTAAAAGTTTTTTTTTTTAAATTTACACTACTGTTACACCAGATATGACTGGTGGTGGCACTGAGCAAGTAGGCACAGTATATGCTGTAAGCCTGACACACAGGCTGGCAGTGGCAGGCTGGCCTGGCAACTGAAATTAGATTACACTAGCAGACTAATGTAAAAGTTTTTTTGTTTTTTTAAATTTACACTATTGTTACACCAGATATGAGTGGTGGCACTGAGCAAGTAGGCACAGTATATGCTGTGAGCCTGACACACAGGCTGGCAGTAACAGGCTGGCCTGGCAACTGAAATTAGATTACACTAGCAGACTGATGTAAAAGTTTTTTTTTTTTAAAATTTACACTAATGTTACACCAGATATGACTGGTGGCACTGAGCAAGTAGGCACAGTATATGCTGTGAGTCTGACACACAGGCTGGCAGTGGCAGGCTGGCCTGGCAACTGAAATTAGATTACACTAATGGTTTTTTTTTTAGTATAAAATTTTTATTGAGATTGATCATTTTTGAACACCACGCAGGGTGTGCAACAAAAAAAAAGGAAAAAATAACAACAACATCTCATACAATTTTAGATGTAGACTTAGAATACAATATCTTTAGCACATTAAGGCGAATAATAAGCGTAAATAATAGTTCAGAGTAGCCTATGACAAAAAAAATAAAATCCGATTTAACAAAAATATATTAATCTCAGTATCTCTATAGTCCATTACCTGGGCTTTTTATTTCTTTTATATTCTAAAAGAGGCTACGTTATATTGTGTGAATATTCAAATGACTGGTCGAATGAGATCCCAGCCGACCAGAACAAAACCAAGATTGATTCAACACGAAACAAAACTGGGCCAGGCAGGGTAATATACAACAAAAAATAAGATGAAAAGAAAGAAAAAGAAAAAAAAGGAAAGAGAGAAAAAAATAAATAATAATTTACACTAATGTTACACCAGATATGACTGGTGGTGGCACTGAGCAAGTAGGCACAGTATATGCTGTGAGCCTGACACACAGGCTGGCAGTGGCAGGCAGGCAACTGCCATTAGATTACACTAGCAGACTGATGTAAAAGTTTTTTTTTTTTAATTTACACTACTGTTACACCAGCCAGATATGAGTGGTGGCACTGAGCAAGTAGGCACAGTATATGCTGTGAGCCTGACACACAGGCTGGCAGTGGCAGGCTGGCCTGGCAACTGAAATTAGATTACACTAGCAGACTGATGTAAAAGTTTTTTTTAAAATTTACACTACTGTTACACCAGATATGACTGGTGGTGGCACTGAGCAAGTAGGCACAGTATATTCTGTGAGCCTGACACACAGGCTGGCAGTGGCAGGCTGGCCTGGCAACTGAAATTAGATTACACTAGCAGACTGATGTAAAAGTTGTTGTTTTTTAAATTTACACTAATGTTACACCAGATATGAGTGGTGGCACTGAGCAAGTAGGCACAGTATATGCTGTGAGCCTGACACACAGGCTGGCAGTGGCAGGCGGGCAACTGCTATTAGATTACACTAGCAAACTGATGTAAAAGTTTTTTTTTGTAAATTTACACTACTGTTACACCAGATATGAGTGGTGGCACTGAGCAAGTAGGCACAGTATATGCTGTGAGCCAGACACACAGGCTGGCAGTGGCAGGCAGGCAACTGCTATTAGATTACACTAGCAGACTGATGTAAAAGTTTATTTTTTAAAAATTTACACTACTGTTACACCTGCCAGATATGAGTGGTGGCACTGAGCAAGTAGGCACAGTATATGCTGTGAGCCTGACACACAGGCTGGCAGTGGCAGGCTGGCCTGGCAACTGAAATTAGATTACACTAGCAGACTGATGTAAAAGTTTTTTTTTTAAATTTACACTACTGTTACACCAGATATGACTGGTGGTGGCACTGAGCAAGTAGGCACAGTATATGCTGTGAGCCTGACACACAGGCTGGCAGTGGCAGGCTGGCCTGGCAACTGAAATTAGATTACACTAGCAGACTGATGTAAAAGGTTTTTTTCAAAATTTACACTACTGTTACACCAGATATGACTGGTGGTGGCACTGAGCAAGTAGGCACAGTATATGCTGTGAGCCTGACACACAGGCTGGCAGTGGCAGGCTAGCCTGGCAACTGAAATTAGATTACACTAGCAGACTGATGTAAAAGTTTTTTTTTTTTTTAAATTTACACTATTGTTACACCAGATATGAGTGGTGGCACTGAGCAAGTAGGCACAGTATATGCTGTGAGCCTGACACACAGGCTGGCAGTGGCAGGCGGGCAACTGCTATTAGATTTCACTATCAAACTGATGTAAAAGTTTTTTTTTGTAAATTTACACTACTGTTACACCAGATATGAGTGGTGGCACTGAGCAAGTAGGCACAGTATATGCTGTGAGCCTGACACACAGGCTGGCAGTGGCAAATTTACACTAATGTTACACCAGATATGAGTGGTGGCACTGAGCAAGTAGGCACAGTATATGCTGTGAGCCTGACACACAGGCTGGCAGTGGCAGGCTGGCCTGGCAACTGAAATTAGATTACACTAGCAGACTGATGTAAAAGTTTTTTTTTTTTTTTAAATTTACACTATTGTTACACCAGATATGAGTGGTGGCACTGAGCAAGTAGGCACAGTACATGCTGTGAGCCTGACACACAGGCTGGCAGTGGCAGGCTGGCCTGGCAACTGAAATTAGATTACACTAGCAGACTGATGTAAAAGTTGTTGTTTTTTAAATGTACACTAATGTTACACCAGATATGAGTGGTGGCACTGAGCAAGTAGGCACAGTATATGCTGTGAGCCTGACACACAGGCTGGCAGTGGCAGGCAGGCAACTGCTATTAGATTACACTAGTAAACTGATGTAAAAGTTTTTTTTTTTTAATTTACACTACTGTTACACCAGATATGACTGGTGGTGGCACTGAGCAAGTAGGCACAGTATATGCTGTAAGCCTGACACACAGGCTGGCAGTGCCAGGCTGGCCTGGCAACTGAAATTAGATTACACTAGCAGACTAATGTAAAAGTTTTTTTGTTTTTTTAAATTTACACTATTGTTACACCAGATATGAGTGGTGGCACTGAGCAAGTAGGCACAGTATATGCTGTGAGCCTGACACACAGGCTGGCAGTAACAGGCTGGCCTGGCAACTGAAATTAGATTACACTAGCAGACTCATGTAAAAGTTTTTTTTTTTAAATTTACACTAATGTTTTTTTTTTTAGTATAAAATTTTTATTGAGATTGATCATTTTTGAACACCACGCAGGGTGTGCAACAAAAAAAAAGGAAAAAATAACAACAACATCTCATACAATTTTAGATGTAGACTTAGAATACAATATCTTTAGCACATTAAGGCGAACAATAAGCGTAAATAATAGTTCAGAGTAGCCTATGACAAAAAAAATAAAATCCGATTTAACAAAAATATATTAATCTCAGTATCTCTATAGTCCATTACCTGGGCTTTTTATTTCTTTTATATTCTAAAAGAGGCTACGTTATATTGTGTGAATATTCAAATGACTGGTCGAATGAGATCCCAGCCGACCAGAACAAAACCAAGATTGATTCAACACGAAACAAAACTGGGCCAGGCAGGGTAAAATACAACAAAAAATAAGATGAAAAGAAAGAAAAAGAAAAAAAAGGAAAGAGAGAAAAAAATAAATAATAATTTACACTAATGTTACACCAGATATGACTGTTGGTGGCACTGAGCAAGTAGGCACAGTATATGCTGTGAGCCTGACACACAGGCTGGCAGTGGCAGGCAGGCAACTGCCATTAGATTACACTAGCAGACTGATGTAAAAGTTTTTTTTTTTTAATTTACACTACTGTTACACCAGCCAGATATGAGTGGTGGCACTGAGCAAGTAGGCACAGTATATGCTGTGAGCCTGACACACAGGCTGGCAGTGGCAGGCTGGCCTGGCAACTGAAATTAGATTACACTAGCAGACTGATGTAAAAGTTTTTTTTAAAATTTACACTACTGTTACACCAGATATGACTGGTGGTGGCACTGAGCAAGTAGGCACAGTATATGCTGTGAGCCTGACACACAGGCTGGCAGTGGCAGGCTGGCCTGGCAACTGAAATTAGATTACACTAGCAGACTGATGTAAAAGTTGTTGTTTTTTAAATTTACACTAATGTTACACCAGATATGAGTGGTGGCACTGAGCAAGTAGGCACAGTATATGCTGTGAGCCTGACACACAGGCTGGCAGTGGCAGGCGGGCAACTGCTATTAGATTACACTAGCAAACTGATGTAAAAGTTTTTTTTTTGTAAATTTACACTACTGTTACACCAGATATGAGTGGTGGCACTGAGCAAGTAGGCACAGTATATGCTGTGAGCCAGACACACAGGCTGGCAGTGGCAGGCAGGCAACTGCTATTAGATTACACTAGCAGACTGATGTAAAAGTTTATTTTTTTAAAATTTACACTACTGTTACACCAGCCAGATATGAGTGGTGGCACTGAGCAAGTAGGCACAGTATATGCTGTGAGCCTGACACACAGGCTGGCAGTGGCAGGCTGGCCTGGCAACTGAAATTAGATTACACTAGCAGACTGATGTAAAAGTTTTTTTTTTAAATTTACACTACTGTTACACCAGATATGACTGGTGGTGGCACTGAGCAAGTAGGCACAGTATATGCTGTGAGCCTGACACACAGGCTGGCAGTGGCAGGCTGGCCTGGCAACTGAAATTAGATTACACTAGCAGACTGATGTAAAAGGTTTTTTTCAAAATTTACACTACTGTTACACCAGATATGACTGGTGGTGGCACTGAGCAAGTAGGCACAGTATATGCTGTGAGCCTGACACACAGGCTGGCAGTGGCAGGCTAGCCTGGCAACTGAAATTAGATTACACTAGCAGACTGATGTAAAAGTTTTTTTTTTTTTTAAATTTACACTATTGTTACACCAGATATGAGTGGTGGCACTGAGCAAGTAGGCACAGTATATGCTGTGAGCCTGACACACAGGCTGGCAGTGGCAGGCGGGCAACTGCTATTAGATTACACTATCAAACTGATGTAAAAGTTTTTTTTTGTAAATTTACACTACTGTTACACCAGATATGAGTGGTGGCACTGAGCAAGTAGGCACAGTATATGCTGTGAGCCTGACACACAGGCTGGCAGTGGCAAATTTACACTAATGTTACACCAGATATGAGTGGTGGCACTGAGCAAGTAGGCACAGTATATGCTGTGAGCCTGACACACAGGCTGGCAGTGGCAGGCTGGCCTGGCAACTGAAATTAGATTACACTAGCAGACTGATGTAAAAGTTTTTTTTTTTTTTTAAATTTACACTATTGTTACACCAGATATGAGTGGTGGCACTGAGCAAGTAGGCACAGTACATGCTGTGAGCCTGACACACAGGCTGGCAGTGGCAGGCTGGCCTGGCAACTGAAATTAGATTACACTAGCAGACTGATGTAAAAGTTGTTGTTTTTTAAATGTACACTAATGTTACACCAGATATGAGTGGTGGCACTGAGCAAGTAGGCACAGTATATGCTGTGAGCCTGACACACAGGCTGGCAGTGGCAGGCAGGCAACTGCTATTAGATTACACTAGTAAACTGATGTAAAAGTTTTTTTTTTTAAATTTACACTACTGTTACACCAGATATGACTGGTGGTGGCACTGAGCAAGTAGGCACAGTATATGCTGTAAGCCTGACACACAGGCTGGCAGTGGCAGGCTGGCCTGGCAACTGAAATTAGATTACACTAGCAGACTAATGTAAAAGTTTTTTTGTTTTTAAATTCAATAATTTTTATTAGTTAAATAGCATAATGAACAAGATGCAAGATAACAGATAAAGTAGTTCTCATCCAAATTAGTTCAGTATGTAAATAACAAATTATTAGAATTAACAACATAACATTGGGCTATGTATAACCATGTGGAATCCAATAATATTCAGAGTATATTACCCAGAACATACAGTATGATAAAACAGAAGGGGGGGTACAGAGGGGAAAAGAAGAGTGGGGGGGTAGATTTGGGGAAGGGGGGTTTCTTCTACGATAGTACCTTCTTATGGGTTTTTATTATTAAAAATTTTAGTGAAGGAATATAGAAGTCAGTTTGATTGCCAGAGCAAAAGTATATTGAGAAAGTGTTCCTTTTTGGAATAATAGTTATGATACATCTCCTCTAAAGAGAGAACATGTTGTATCTCGTCTAACCATTGCTGAAAAGTTGGGACCATGCTTTTTTGCCAAAAGCGCGGTATTAGCCTTTTCGCACTATTTAATAGGATTTGGAGTAATGAATTCTTGTATTGACATTTAAGATTAGGTAGGTAGTTTAGTAGTATCATCTGGGGATCTAGAGTGATATTATGATTCAGCTTTTTAGATATGTGCTGTTCTACTTGTTCCCAAAATGGTCTAATCAGAGGACAGTGCCACCATATGTGCGATAACGTGGCATGTTCATCGCATAGTCTCCAACATTTAGGGGATACTGAGGGGTAAATTCTATGTAAGCGTGTTGGTGTTAAGTACCACCTAGATATTAGTTTATAGTTGGTTTCTACGATATTGGCTGATATAGAGGATTTCTTAATGGCAGTGAAGCATTTCTCCCAGTCTTTGTCATTAAAATTTATGTTTAGTTCTTTCTCCCAAAGTGCCCTAAATGATGGTGGTTTATGGGCTTCTAATGTAAGTAGCATTCGGTATGTTAATGAGATGAGGTGTTTTGGTGTTTGAGGGATAAGGCAGAATGTCTCAAAGGCCGTGAGATGTCTTTTGATATTTGCGTTCTGTGGGTGTGTCTGTATAAAATGTCTGATTTGGAAATAGGAGAACCAAGTATCTAATGGGGGGCCTATGTCATTCTTTATGTCGTTGTAGTTTTTTATGTGTCCTTCTGTCATTATTTGATAAAACGGGATATATGAAGATAATCCGTCTTTAATGGCAGGTTTTGTGATCTGAAGTCCTGGGAAGAGTTTACTGTTTAAAATGGGAGTGAGTCGAGATAAGGGGGTCGAAATCTGTTTATATGTGCTTAGGAGGTTATCCCAGATATGGAGTGATTCTGTAAGAAAGATATTTTGACAGGTTTCCTTTGGGCGGAATTTGGGAGGGATCCAGCAAATGTCACGTATATTGGTGTCTAATAATTGTTGAGCATACATTGATACCCAAATCTTAGGGTCAATTGATTGATTCCATGTAATAATGCGCGATAAATGTACTGCTTTATAATAGTTCAATAAATGTGGTATGCCCAGACCTCCTTGTTGCTTAGAAAGGTACAGAGTATGCGAAGAAATCCTCGGTTTTGAGTAGGACCAGATAAAGTTAATGATCTGCTTTTGGAGATTTGTTAAGTATGAAGTAGAAGGTATAAGTATCAATGTTTGTAGTATATATAATATCTTTGGAAGTGTTGTCATCTTAATTGCGTTGACCCTGCCTAACAGTGTTAAGTGCCCTTTCTTATGCCATGTGTTTAATTCAATTTCTATCTTCTGTTTTAAGGTTTTATAATTGGTATCAATAGTGTCAATAATGGTAGGTTTGATAACTAGTCCTAAATATGTGATCTGATTTGTTGTGGGAAATAAGGACTGTGATTTGATAAATTGGTCGTCGTCTGAATTTAACCTCAGGGGCATAATCATAGATTTCCCCATATTTATTGAAAAGTTAGATAGTTTTTTGTATTCCGCCAGGATTCCCACAAGCTCGTGAAGGGAGTTGCTGGGGTCTGTTAAAGTAAATAGTATGTCGTCTGCGTATAGTAGACACTTGGTGTTAATATGACCTATATCTACGCCTTTAACTTCTGAGGAAGTCCTGACATGTGCTGCTAAGACTTCTACTGAAAGCGCGAAGAGCAGGGGAGAGAGGGGACATCCCTGGCGCGTGCCATTACGTATTTGGAAACTTTGCGAAACTGTGTTATTAACTACGACTCTTGCATTAGGTTCAGTGTATATTGCCTGAATTTTTTCTATAAAATGTTTTGGAAGACCGAATTTGTACAGGGTAGACCACAAGAATTGCCAATCCACCCTGTCAAAAGCCTTCTCGGCGTCTGTTGATAGTAAGATGAGGGGTGTTTGTTCTGTCGAGGAATGATGTATGAATATGTAACAGTCTGGTGGTGTTGTCTTTAGCTTCACGTGAGGGTATAAAACCCACCTGGTCGGCATGCACTAATCTTGGGAGAAAACGCTTTAACCTGTTGGCCAGTATTTTCGCATATAATTTTATATCAACATTTAGCAATGATATTGGCCTGTAATTTGTTGTGTGGGTGGGGTCTTTTCCTGGTTTGGGGATTACTGTTATATTTGCTTCTAGCATGGGATTTGAGAAGGGGGATCTTTTATCAATGGTGTTAAATAGTTGAACTAAATGTGGGCAAATTTGTGGCGAAAGCATTTTGTAAAATTTCGGGGTGAAACCATCCGGGCCTGGTGCTTTCTCGGGAGCAAGTTGTTTAATAGTGTCTTGTAGTTCTTGGGTCGTTATGGGGGTGTCTAGTTCTGATTTATCCATCTCTGATAAAGATGGTAGGTCTAGTTTCGATAAGTAGCTATTAATTTGGTCTTGTCTGTTAGGGGATCTATTTATCTCTAGGTTGTATAATTTGCTGTAATATTGAGAGAAGGTATTTGCTATATCTTCGCTCTTAACTTGATAACCTTTGTTTTCATCTTTGACAGATCTAATGAAGGATTTATAGGATTTCTTTTTAAGTGACCTAGCCATAAGTTTACCGGCTTTGTTGCCCTCCGCGAAATATTTTGAGTTTAATGCAAGTGCTCGTCTATGTGCATTTTTGTTGAGATATTGATTTTATGGATTCTCTTGCATTATTTAATTTAATTAATAGATCCTCAGAGGTAGGGTGTGCCTGATGTTCTTTCTCAGCTATTTTAAGCGAATTGGTAAGGGATTTATAGACTGATTCTTGTTGTCTGCAATGTTTAGACATTAATTTAATTATCTCCCCCCTGATGTAACATTTGTATGTTTCCCAATTATTGGTGTGGCTAGTGTCTTGTGGGACGTTTATGTCGAAGAACAGAGAAGTTTTCTCTATCATCGACTGGAGCATTATGGGGTCAGTGAAGACGATATTGTTTAATTTCCAAGTGTTCCTTACGCCAGTTTTCTGGGGCCAGGCAAACGAGCTTATCACCATAGCGTGATCTGACCAGGGTGTTTGGGAGATCTTGGCGTCTATCAACAGCCGCAAGGCTGTCTGATCTCCTAGTATATAATCCAGTCTAGTGTATATTTTTTGCGGGTGTGAGAAAAATGTATAATCTCTTGTTGAGCCGTGTGACAGACGCCAAACATCAAAGGTTGGTATGGTTTGTAGTGCCTGCCAATTTGCTTTGATCATCTTAGTTGGCATGTAAGATTTCCCTGAGGATACATCTACTGATGGGTCTATAGGAAAATTCAGATCCCCTGCTATTACTATGGGCCCTTTTGCTATATCTAGTACCATGTTCATCACTTTCCTGAAAAAGACCGGTCTGGGGCGATTCGGGGCATAAAGGTTAAGGGGTGTCAGGGGTCTGCCATAGCATGTACCTACAAGCAACAGGAATCTACCCTCTTCGTCTCGTCTACTTTGTAATAATTCAAAGGGGAGGCCTTTTTTGAATAGTATACAGACCCCATTTTTCTTAGTGGTATTGGAGCTGGTGTAGTATTTATCATAATGGCGTGATGGGAGTTTTGGTTCATGTCTTTTCCTAAAGTGGGTTTCCTGTAGGAATACAATGTCAAGGTCTTTTTTATAAAAGTCATATAATGCGATAGATCTCTTTTGCGCTGATAAGAACCCCTTTACGTTTTGTGTTGCTATTTTGAGATTATTAGGTGCTTGGGTTACCGGCATATTGGGCTACTGGCGTGTAGGAGGTGTAATTGATGGTTAGCTATCTAGAAGAAAGTTGCTAAATTAGTGACTCTGTATTGGATATTAGATTAGGGGGAAGATGGAGGGTTTTAGAAAGTTTGAAAGGGGAGATGGTCGAAGGAGTGAGAGTACAAAGGGATTATCTCTTATCAAGAGAGGGGTATAAAACAGTAATAGGCAAAAAGGTGAGAGGTGGGGGACACTTAGTGGTCTGATAAGGCTGTAAAGGAAATGTTTGCTTCATAACGAGATTGAATTATGAACAGTGTGGCATGAAGTCAAATATATGTAAGGTACACATCAGGTTATTAACTATGAATAGATGTGTACTAGTTTGTTATGGAAGTAATTTAAATCTGGTGTAATTACAGGCGGAAAAATCAAAACGTTTGAACTTGTTGTAAGACAATCAATACTTAGATAATGTTAATGAAACACATTGGTAAATAACCTTATGTATCAATATAATCATATTACAGTGGGGTAAACAAATAAACTTACCACCAGGTTCAATCCCAAACTTACCAGCGAAGTGGATACTTAAACAGATGATCTGGAATTAGGCTAAACATATTAACTTTTCAAACATTAAACATTATAATGGGTTAGTAACTAAACAAGGAACAACAATTTAACCAACTAATGCTAATTGTACTGCGAGACATGGGTCTTCTCCTAGTTCACAAAGGATGGATAAGTACTGTTCGTAACCTCTCTTTGGAGTTTCTGTTCCATCCTTTCTAGTTATATGTCTCTGACTACTTTTGTTTAAACCAAACTGATGGTGGCAGTCTATAAGGGTTATAAACTTAGGTGGATCCTTTAGGAAGATTGTCAGTCCTCAAAATTACCTGAAGAAAGAGAGTCTCAAAGTTCTACTAAGAAGACATCTACGAAAGTTAAGTATAGTTACCAAAATCTTCTCTTAGAGTCATCCGGTTTATGGGGTAAGTCAGTCAGAGTTTCCACTGGAGCAATGGATGGTCTATGTCTCCCCAGTATGAATGAAGAACTTTTCAAGTTTTGAAAGCTGGAGGTCTGTTAATAGAAGATTTCTTAGATGGTGGAGTTTTGGTTACCTCACTCCATGCTCTGTGTTTGGTGGTTGGGGAGCGTCTCTTTTCTAGTGTTTCATCTTGATCCTTGTCATTTGCTGTATGCGTTGGAAATGGGATATCCAGTTTGATACAGAAAGAGTTAACATCTGAAACTTGAGAGCAGTCGTGTTTTTTCCCATTTTTTACCACTTGGACTTGTACTGGGAAGCCCCATCTGTAAGGAATATTTAAGGATCTAAGGTGCTGTGTCAAAATGGTAAATTCCCTTCTTTTTTGCAGGGTCATTATAGATAAGTCGTCAAAAAACTTTATTGTAGCTCCTTGGTATTGGAAGTTTTGTTGTTTGCGTGCTTGTTGTAGGATGAGTTCTTTCTCCTGATATTTTGTAAAGCAAATGACAACATCCCTGGGGGGGCTGGTGTCAGGTGGTCTTGGTTTTAATGAACGGTGGGCTCTTTCCATTTGTATCGATGGTAAATCAGGGTATTCTTGCTCCAATAGAGATTTGAATAAGCCGTCCAAATAATTTCTTAGATGTGGGCCCAAGACCGCTTCAGGTATCCCTTTAATCCTTATATTACTTCGACGAGTCCTATTTTCAATTTCGTCTAGTTTAATTTCTAGTTCAGAAATCTGTTTTTGTTGGGAGCGCATTTTATTAGACATACTATGCAGTTCTGCTGACATGTCATCTCTGTCTCCTTCTAGAGTGTCTACTCTGTTTCCTAGATCTGTAATCTCTTTTTTAAGATCTGCACACTCTTCCTTTATACATGACTTCACCTGATTTATAAGGGTTTCCATTGCTTTATATGTAATTGGGCCTTCATTACCAGAGTCTCCCATTTTGTCAACGGTCTGGGACATAGTGCAACTGACTTCTTGCAATTTATCTGTAATTATATCTGGTGTTTCTTCAGTGTTTCTTTGTTTGTCAATAGGTTTGAAAAAGGTATTAACGTTATTGGTATTGGTTTTGTTGTTTTTGTCCTGTTTACCTAATCTTCTTGTTGCCATCTCAGAGTGGGCAAAGAGTAAAGTTGTATGATGTGTTGATATAGTGTTAGACCAAAAGCAGCAGTTTCCTTCTATATAACTGAGTTAGTTAATCCCTTAGAGTGTGGTAGTAGATTGAATTTAGTATAGTACATTGAAGAGATTATATAAATCGTTATTGTGCTGCATTGGCTGTTTTAGGTTGCTATTTCCTTAGGCCCACGTGGTGATATATATATGAAAGAAATTCTTATCTGGATTTGTGCAAAGCCGTTATTTTATGGCATGTTATAACAGTCTATGGCAATTATAAGTAATCTTGTCATGGATTGCACCCGGATGGTAGCCCATTAACAACAAACTCTTTTACACAGCTTTCCCTTATTAGATAGGTAGGCCGATCTTAATTACTCTGGATCCTCTTTGTATATAGCCTTCCCGGTATGTAAACTGCCCTGTATGCCATTGTGTTTTAGTGACGAAAGGCTGATGTTTACCTTATTGAGCCAGGTATTCTAACGTTGTCTGCTGTTGGCGGTAATGTTCTGTGTGGAGTGTCTCTTCAAAGCTGCAGGTGCTGGCGTGACACGGACTGCAGAGAACTTGGGCTTTCTCCGTGTAGGCCGCAGATCGCGCGGCTGTGCCGCTGAGGATTCAGGACATCGGAAGGTATCGATGTGCTGCGTGAGTGGCACTTAGTCTGCTGCCACCTTTATTTGGTCAAAAAGCAGGTCTAGGCTTGTGGAAAATGTGCCTTACTCCTCACCACTTAAAGGAGCTCACTTAGGTGCGGCCATCTTAGACGGCGTTCCGGCTCCGCCCCAAGTTTTTTTGTTTTTTTAAATTTACACTATTGTTACACCAGATATGAGTGGTGGCACTGAGCAAGTAGGCACAGTATATGCTGTGAGCCTGACACACAGGCTGGCAGTAACAGGCTGGCCTGGCAACTGAAATTAGATTACACTAGCAGACTGATGTAAAAGTTTTTTTTTTTTTTAAATTTACACTACTGTTACACCAGATATGACTGGTGGCACTGAGCAAGTAGGCACAGTATATGCTGTGAGCCTGACACACAGGCTGGCAGTGGCAGGCTGGCCTGGCAACTGAAATTAGATTACACTAGCAGACTCATGTAAAAGTTTTTTTTTTTAAATTTACACTAATGTTTTTTTTTTAGTATAAAATTTTTATGGAGATTGATCATTTTTGAACACCACGCAGGGTGTGCAACAAAAAAAAAGGAAAAAATAACAACAACATCTCATACAATTTTAGATGTAGACTTAGAATACAATATCTTTAGCACATTAAGGCGAACAATAAGCGTAAATAATAGTTCAGAGTAGCCTATGACAAAAAAAATAAAATCCGATTTAACAAAAATATATTAATCTCAGTATCTCTATAGTCCATTACCTGGGCTTTTTATTTCTTTTATATTCTAAAAGAGGCTACGTTATATTGTGTGAATATTCAAATGACTGGTCGAATGAGATCCCAGCCGACCAGAACAAAACCAAGATTGATTCAACACGAAACAAAACTGGGCCAGGCAGGGTAAAATACAACAAAAAATAAGATGAAAAGAAAGAAAAAGAAAAAAAAGGAAAGAGAGAAAAAAATAAATAATAATTTACACTAATGTTACACCAGATATGACTGTTGGTGGCACTGAGCAAGTAGGCACAGTATATGCTGTGAGCCTGACACACAGGCTGGCAGTGGCAGGCAGGCAACTGCCATTAGATTACACTAGCAGACTGATGTAAAAGTTTTTTTTTTTAATTTACACTACTGTTACACCAGCCAGATATGAGTGGTGGCACTGAGCAAGTAGGCACAGTATATGCTGTGAGCCTGACACACAGGCTGGCAGTGGCAGGCTGGCCTGGCAACTGAAATTAGATTACACTAGCAGACTGATGTAAAAGTTTTTTTTAAAATTTACACTACTGTTACACCAGATATGACTGGTGGTGGCACTGAGCAAGTAGGCACAGTATATGCTGTGAGCCTGACACACAGGCTGGCAGTGGCAGGCTGGCCTGGCAACTGAAATTAGATTACACTAGCAGACTGATGTAAAAGTTGTTGTTTTTTTAAATTTACACTAATGTTACACCAGATATGAGTGGTGGCACTGAGCAAGTAGGCACAGTATATGCTGTGAGCCTGACACACAGGCTGGCAGTGGCAGGCGGGCAACTGCTATTAGATTACACTAGCAAACTGATGTAAAAGTTTTTTTTTGTAAATTTACACTACTGTTACACCAGATATGAGTGGTGGCACTGAGCAAGTAGGCACAGTATATGCTGTGAGCCAGACACACAGGCTGGCAGTGGCAGGCAGGCAACTGCTATTAGATTACACTAGCAGACTGATGTAAAAGTTTATTTTTTTAAAATTTACACTACTGTTACACCAGCCAGATATGAGTGGTGGCACTGAGCAAGTAGGCACAGTATATGCTGTGAGCCTGACACACAGGCTGGCAGTGGCAGGCTGGCCTGGCAACTGAAATTAGATTACACTAGCAGACTGATGTAAAAGTTTTTTTTTTAAATTTACACTACTGTTACACCAGATATGACTGGTGGTGGCACTGAGCAAGTAGGCACAGTATATGCTGTGAGCCTGACACACAGGCTGGCAGTGGCAGGCTGGCCTGGCAACTGAAATTAGATTACACTAGCAGACTGATGTAAAAGGTTTTTTTCAAAATTTACACTACTGTTACACCAGATATGACTGGTGGTGGCACTGAGCAAGTAGGCACAGTATATGCTGTGAGCCTGACACACAGGCTGGCAGTGGCAGGCTAGCCTGGCAACTGAAATTAGATTACACTAGCAGACTGATGTAAAAGTTTTTTTTTTTTTTTTAAATTTACACTATTGTTACACCAGATATGAGTGGTGGCACTGAGCAAGTAGGCACAGTATATGCTGTGAGCCTGACACACAGGCTGGCAGTGGCAGGCGGGCAACTGCTATTAGATTACACTATCAAACTGATGTAAAAGTTTTTTTTTGTAAATTTACACTACTGTTACACCAGATATGAGTGGTGGCACTGAGCAAGTAGGAACAGTATATGCTGTGAGCCTGACACACAGGCTGGCAGTGGCAAATTTACACTAATGTTACACCAGATATGAGTGGTGGCACTGAGCAAGTAGGCACAGTATATGCTGTGAGCCTGACACACAGGCTGGCAGTGGCAGGCGGGCAACTGCTATTAGATTACACTATCAAACTGATGTAAAAGTTTTTTTTTGTAAATTTACACTACTGTTACACCAGATATGAGTGGTGGCACTGAGCAAGTAGGCACAGTATATGCTGTGAGCCTGACACACAGGCTGGCAGTGGCAAATTTACACTAATGTTACACCAGATATGAGTGGTGGCACTGAGCAAGTAGGCACAGTATATGCTGTGAGCCTGACACACAGGCTGGCAGTGGCAGGCTGGCCTGGCAACTGAAATTAGATTACACTAGCAGACTGATGTAAAAGGTTTTTTTCAAAATTTACACTACTGTTACACCAGATATGACTGGTGGTGGCACTGAGCAAGTAGGCACAGTATATGCTGTGAGCCTGACACACAGGCTGGCAGTGGCAGGCTAGCCTGGCAACTGAAATTAGATTACACTAGCAGACTGATGTAAAAGTTTTTTTTTTTTTTTTAAATTTACACTATTGTTACACCAGATATGAGTGGTGGCACTGAGCAAGTAGGCACAGTATATGCTGTGAGCCTGACACACAGGCTGGCAGTGGCAGGCGGGCAACTGCTATTAGATTACACTATCAAACTGATGTAAAAGTTTTTTTTTGTAAATTTACACTACTGTTACACCAGATATGAGTGGTGGCACTGAGCAAGTAGGAACAGTATATGCTGTGAGCCTGACACACAGGCTGGCAGTGGCAAATTTACACTAATGTTACACCAGATATGAGTGGTGGCACTGAGCAAGTAGGCACAGTATATGCTGTGAGCCTGACACACAGGCTGGCAGTGGCAGGCGGGCAACTGCTATTAGATTACACTATCAAACTGATGTAAAATTTTTTTTTTGTAAATTTACACTACTGTTACACCAGATATGAGTGGTGGCACTGAGCAAGTAGGCACAGTATATGCTGTGAGCCTGACACACAGGCTGGCTGTGGCAGGCTGGCCTGGCAACTGAAATTAGATTACACTAGCAGACTGATGTAAAAGTTTTTTTTTTTTCAAATTTACACTATTGTTACACCAGATATGACTGGTGGTGGCACTGAGCAAGTAGGCACAGTATATGCTGTGAGCCTGACACACAGGCTGGCAGTGGCAGGCTGGCCTGGCAACTGAAATTAGATTACACTAGCAGACTGATGTAAAAGGTTTTTTTCAAAATTTACACTACTGTTCCACCAGATATGACTGGTGGTGGCACTGAGCAAGTAGGCACAGTATATGCTGTGAGCCTGACACACAGGCTGGCAGTGGCAGGCTAGCCTGGCAACTGAAATTAGATTACACTAGCAGACTGATGTAAAAGTGTTTTTTTTTTTAAATTTACACTATTGTTACACCAGATATGAGTGGTGGCACTGAGCAAGTAGGCACAGTATATGCTGTGAGCCTGACACACAGGCTGGCAATGGCAGGCGGGCAACTGCTATTAGATTACACTATCAAACTGATGTAAAAGTTTTTTTTTGTAAATTTACACTACTGTTACACCAGATATGAGTGGTGGCACTGAGCAAGTAGGCACAGTATATGCTGTGAGCCTGACACACAGGCTGGCAGTGGCAAATTTACACTAATGTTACACCAGATATGAGTGGTGGCACTGAGCAAGTAGGCACAGTATATGCTGTGAGCCTGACACACAGGCTGGCAGTGGCAGGCGGGCAACTGCTATTAGATTACACTATCAAACTGATGTAAAAGTTTTTTTTTGTAAATTTACACTACTGTTACACCAGATATGAGTGGTGGCACTGAGCAAGTAGGCACAGTATATGCTGTGAGCCTGACACACAGGCTGGCTGTGGCAGGCTGGCCTGGCAACTGAAATTAGATTACACTAGCAGACTGATGTAAAAGTTGTTTTTTTTTTTAAATTTACACTATTGTTACACCAGATATGACTGGTGGTGGCACTGAGCAAGTAGGCACAGTATATGCTGTGAGCCTGACACACAGGCTGGCAGTGGCAGGCTGGCCTGGCAACTGAAATTAGATTACACTAGCAGACTGATGTAAAAAATTTTTTTTTTAAATTTACACTACTGTTACACCAGATATGACTGGTGGCACTGAGCAAGTAGGCACAGTATATGCGGTGAGCCTGACACACAGGCTGGCAGTGGCAGGCTGGCCTGGCAACTGAAATTAGATTACACTAGCAAACTGATGTAAAAGTTTTTTTTTAAATTTACCCTAATGTTACACCAGATATGACTGGTGGTGGCACTGAGCAAGTAGGCACAGCATATGCTGTGAGCCTGACACACAGGCTGGCAGTGGCAGGCAGGCAACTGCTATTAGATTACACTAGCAGACTGATGTAAAAGTTTTTTTTTTATATATATTTACACTACTGTTACACCAGCCAGATATGAGTGGTGGCACTGAGCAAATAGGCACAGTATATGCCGTGAGCCTGACACACAGGCTGGCAGTGGCAGGCTGGCTTGGCAACTGAAATTAGATTACACTAGCAGACTGATGTAAAAGTTTTTTTTTAAAATTTACACTAATGTTACACCAGATATGACTGGTGGTGGCATTGAGAAAGAAGGCACAGTATATGCTGTGAGCCTGACACACAGGCTGGCAGTGGCAGGCGGGCAACTGCTATTAAATTACACTATCAAACTGATGTAAAAGTTTTTTTTTGTACATTTACACTACTGTTACACCAGATATGACTGGTGGCACTGAGCAAATAGGCAGAGTATATGCTGTGAGCCTGACACACAGGCTGGCAGTGGCAGGCTGGCCTGGCAACTGAAATTAGATTACACTAGCAGACTGATAAAAAAATTACACTAATGTTACACCAGATATGACTGGTGGTGGCACTGAGCAAGTAGGCACAGTATATGCTGTGAGCCTGACACACAGGCTGGTAGTGGCAGGCTGGCCTGGCAACTGAAATTAGATTACACTAGCAGACTGATGTAAAAGTTTTTTTTAAAAAAATTGACACTAATGTTACACCAGATATGAGTGGTGGCACTGAGCAAGTTGGCACAGTATATGCTGTGAGCCTGACACACAGGCTGGCAGTGGCAGGCTGGCCTGGCAACTGAAATTAGATTACACTAGCAGACTAATGTAAAAGTTTTTTTTTTAAATTTACACTAATGTTATACCAGATATACGTGGTGGCACTGAGCAAGTAGGCACAGTATATGCTGTGAGCCTGACACACAGGCTGGCAGTGGCAGGCAGGCAACTGCTATTAGATTACACTAGCAGACTGATGTAAAAGGTTTTTTTTTATATATATTTACACTACTGTTACACCAGCCAGATATGAGTGGTGGCACTGAGCAAATAGGCACAGTATATGCTGTGAGCCTGACACACAGGCTGGCAGTGGCAGGCTGGCTTGGCAACTGAAATTAGATTACACTAGCAGACTGATGTAAAAGTTTTTTTTTTAAATTTACACTAATGTTACACCAGATATGACTGGTGGTGGCATTGAGAAAGAAGGCACAGTATATGCTGTGAGCCTGACACACAGGCTGGCAGTGGCAGGCAGGCAACTGCTATTAGATTACACTAGCAGACTGATGTAAAAGTTTTTTTTTTTTATATATATTTACACTACTGTTACACCAGCCAGATATGAGTGGTGGCACTGAGCAAATAGGCACAGTATATGCTGTGAGCCTGACACACAGGCTGGCAGTGGCAGGCTGGCTTGGCAACTGAAATTAGATTACACTAGCAGACTGATGTAAAAGGTTTTTTTTTAAATTTACACTAATGTTACACCAGATATGACTGGTGGTGGCATTGAGAAAGAAGGCACAGTATATGCTGTGAGCCTGACACACAGGCTGGCAGTGGCAGGCAGGCAACTGCTATTAGATTACAAAGAAAAACAAAACAAAAAAAAATTACTGATGTAGCCCTAAAAAAGGGCTTTTTGGGGTGCTGTCCTTACAGCAGAAATCAGATGAGTCCTTCAGGACTGTAGTGGACACTGAATACACTAGACTAGCTATCGATTTCCCTATTAAATTAGCAGCAGCTACACTGTCCCTCCTCTCACTAGCAATGCAGCTTCCGAATGAATCTAAAATGGCTGCTGTCAATGAGGTGTAAGGGTCTGGGAGGGAGGGTCTGCTGCTGATTGGCTGGAATGTGCCTGGCAACTGAAATTAGATTACACTAGCAGACTGATGTAAAAGGTTTTTTTCAAAATTTACACTACTGTTACACCAGATATGACTGGTGGTGGCACTGAGCAAGTAGGCACAGTATATGCTGTGAGCCTGACACACAGGCTGGCAGTGGCAGGCTAGCCTGGCAACTCAAATTAGATTACACTAGCAGACTGATGTAAAAGTTTTTTGTTTTTTTTAAATTTACACTATTGTTACACCAGATATGAGTGGTGGCACTGAGCAAGTAGGCACAGTATATGCTGTGAGCCTGACACACAGGCTGGCAGTGGCAGGCTGGCCTGGCAACTGAAATTAGATTACACTAGCAGACTGATGTAAAAGTTTTTTTTTTTTAAATTTACACTAATGTTACACCAGATATGAGTGGTGGCACTGAGCAAATAGGCACAGTATATGCTGTGAGCCTGACACACAGGCTGGCAGTGGCAGGCGGGCAACTGCTATTAAATTACACTATCAAACTGATGTAAAAGGTTTTTTTTGTACATTTACACTACTGTTACACCAGATATGAGTGATGGCACTGAGCAAGTAGGCACAGTATATTCTGTGAGCCTGACACACAGGCTGGCAGTGGCAGGCTGGCCTGGCAACTGAAATTAGATTACACTAGCAGACTGATGTAAAAGTTTTTTTTTTTAAATTTACACTACTGTTACACCAGATATGACTGGTGGCACTGAGCAAATAGGCAGAGTATATGCTGTGAGCCTGACACACAGGCTGGCAGTGGCAGGCTGGCCTGGCAACTGAAATTAGATTACACTAGCAGACTGATAAAAAAATGACACTAATGTTACACCAGATATGACTGGTGGTGGCACTGAGCAAGTAGGCACAGTATATGCTGTGAGCCTGACACACAGGCTGGTAGTGGCAGGCTGGCCTGGCAACTGAAATTAGATTACACTAGCAGACTGATGTAAAAGTTTTTTTTAAAAAAAATTGACACTAATGTTACACCAGATATGAGTGGTGGCACTGAGCAAGTTGGCACAGTATATGCTGTGAGCCTGACACACAGGCTGGCAGTGGCAGGCTGGCCTGGCAACTGAAATTAGATTACACTAGCAGACTAATGTAAAAGTTTTTTTTTAAATTTACACTAATGTTATACCAGATATACGTGGTGGCACTGAGCAAGTAGGCACAGTATATGCTGTGAGCCTGACACACAGGCTGGCAGTGGCAGGCAGGCAACTGCTATTAGATTACACTAGCAGACTGATGTAAAAGTTTTTTTTTTTTAAATTTACACTACTGTTACACCAGCCAGATATGAGTGGTGGCACTGAGCAAGTAGGCACAGTATATGCTGTGAGCCTGACACACAGGCTGGCAGTGGCAGGCTGGCCTGGCAACTGAAATTAGATTACACTAGCAGACTGATGTAAAAGTTTTTTTTTTTTAATTTACACTACTGTTACACCAGATATGACTGGTGGTGACACTGAGCAAGTAGGCACAGTATATGCTGTGAGCCTGACACACAGGCTGGCAGTGGCAGGCAGGCAACTGCTATTAGATTACACTAGCAGACTGATGTAAAAGTTTTTTTTTATATATATTTACACTACTGTTACACCAGCCAGATATGAGTGGTGGCACTGAGCAAATAGGCACAGTATATGCTGTGAGCCTGACACACAGGCTGGCAGTGGCAGGCTGGCTTGGCAACTGAAATTAGATTACACTAGCAGACTGATGTAAAAGTTTTTTTTTTAAATTTACACTAATGTTACACCAGATATGACTGGTGGTGGCATTGAGAAAGAAGGCACAGTATATGCTGTGAGCCTGACACACAGGCTGGCAGTGGCAGGCAGGCAACTGCTATTAGATTACACTAGCAGACTGATGTAAAAGTTTTTTTTTTTATATATATTTACACTACTGTTACACCAGCCAGATATGAGTGGTGGCACTGAGCAAATAGGCACAGTATATGCTGTGAGCCTGACACACAGGCTGGCAGTGGCAGGCTGGCTTGGCAACTGAAATTAGATTACACTAGCAGACTGATGTAAAAGGTTTTTTTTTAAATTTACACTAAGGTTACACCAGATATGACTGGTGGTGGCATTGAGAAAGAAGGCACAGTATATGCTGTGAGCCTGACACACAGGCTGGCAGTGGCAGGCAGGCAACTGCTATTAGATTACAAAGAAAAACAAAACAAAAAAAAATTACTGATGTAGCCCTAAAAAAGGGCTTTTTGGGGTGCTGTCCTTACAGCAGAGATCAGATGAGTCCTTCAGGACTGTAGTGGACACTGAATACACTAGACTAGCTATCGATTTCCCTATTAAATTAGCAGCAGCTACACTGTCCCTCCTCTCACTAGCAATGCAGCTTCCGAATGAATCTAAAATGGCTGCTGTCAATGAGGTGTAAGGGTCTGGGAGGGAGGGTCTGCTGCTGATTGGCTGGAATGTGCCTGGCAACTGAAATTAGATTACACTAGCAGACTGATGTAAAAGGTTTTTTTCAAAATTTACACTACTGTTACACCAGATATGACTGGTGGTGGCACTGAGCAAGTAGGCACAGTATATGCTGTGAGCCTGACACACAGGCTGGCAGTGGCAGGCTAGCCTGGCAACTGAAATTAGATTACACTAGCAGACTGATGTAAAAGTTTTTTGTTTTTTTTAAATTTACACTATTGTTACACCAGATATGAGTGGTGGCACTGAGCAAGTAGGCACAGTATATGCTGTGAGCCTGACACACAGGCTGGCAGTGGCAGGCTGGCCTGGCAACTGAAATTAGATTACACTAGCAGACTGATGTAAAAGTTGTTGTTTTTTAAATTTACACTAATGTTACACCAGATATGAGTGGTGGCACTGAGCAAATAGGCACAGTATATGCTGTGAGCCTGACACACAGGCTGGCAGTGGCAGGCGGGCAACTGCTATTAAATTACACTATCAAACTGATGTAAAAGTTTTTTTTTTTACATTTACACTACTGTTACACCAGATATGAGTGATGGCACTGAGCAAGTAGGCACAGTATATTCTGTGAGCCTGACACACAGGCTGGCAGTGGCAGGCTGGCCTGGCAACTGAAATTAGATTACACTAGCAGACTGATGTAAAAGTTTTTTTTTTTAAATTTACACTACTGTTACACCAGATATGACTGGTGGCACTGAGCAAATAGGCAGAGTATATGCTGTGAGCCTGACACACAGGCTGGCAGTGGCAGGCTGGCCTGGCAACTGAAATTAGATTACACTAGCAGACTGATAAAAAAATTACACTAATGTTACACCAGATATGACTGGTGGTGGCACTGAGCAAGTAGGCACAGTATATGCTGTGAGCCTGACACACAGGCTGGTAGTGGCAGGCTGGCCTGGCAACTGAAATTAGATTACACTAGCAGACTGATGTAAAAGTTTTTTTTAAAAAAATTGACACTAATGTTACACCAGATATGAGTGGTGGCACTGAGCAAGTTGGCACAGTATATGCTGTGAGCCTGACACACAGGCTGGCAGTGGCAGGCTGGCCTGGCAACTGAAATTAGATTACACTAGCAGACTAATGTAAAAGTTTTTTTTTTAAATTTACACTAATGTTATACCAGATATACGTGGTGGCACTGAGCAAGTAGGCACAGTATATGCTGTGAGCCTGACACACAGGCTGGCAGTGGCAGGCAGGCAACTGCTATTAGATTACACTAGCAGACTGATGTAAAAGTTTTTTTTTAATATATATTTACACTACTGTTACACCAGCCAGATATGAGTGGTGGCACTGAGCAAATAGGCACAGTATATGCTGTGAGCCTGACACACAGGCTGGCAGTGGCAGGCTGGCTTGGCAACTGAAATTAGATTACACTAGCAGACTGATGTAAAAGTTTTTTTTTTAAATTTACACTAATGTTACACCAGATATGACTGGTGGTGGCATTGAGAAAGAAGGCACAGTATATGCTGTGAGCCTGACACACAGGCTGGCAGTGGCAGGCAGGCAACTGCTATTAGATTACACTAGCAGACTGATGTAAAAGTTTTTTTTTTTATATATATTTACACTACTGTTACACCAGCCAGATATGAGTGGTGGCACTGAGCAAATAGGCACAGTATATGCTGTGAGCCTGACACACAGGCTGGCAGTGGCAGGCTGGCTTGGCAACTGAAATTAGATTACACTAGCAGACTGATGTAAAAGGTTTTTTTTTAAATTTACACTAATGTTACACCAGATATGACTGGTGGTGGCATTGAGAAAGAAGGCACAGTATATGCTGTGAGCCTGACACACAGGCTGGCAGTGGCAGGCAGGCAACTGCTATTAGATTACAAAGAAAAACAAAACAAAAAAAAATTACTGATGTAGCCCTAAAAAAGGGCTTTTTGGGGTGCTGTCCTTACAGCAGAGATCAGATGAGTCCTTCAGGACTGTAGTGGACACTGAATACACTAGACTAGCTATCGATTTCCCTATTAAATTAGCAGCAGCTACACTGTCCCTCCTCTCACTAGCAATGCAGCTTCCGAATGAATCTAAAATGGCTGCTGTCAATGAGGTGTAAGGGTCTGGGAGGGAGGGTCTGCTGCTGATTGGCTGGAATGTGCCTGGCAACTGAAATTAGATTACACTAGCAGACTGATGTAAAAGGTTTTTTTCAAAATTTACACTACTGTTACACCAGATATGACTGGTGGTGGCACTGAGCAAGTAGGCACAGTATATGCTGTGAGCCTGACACAAAGGCTGGCAGTGGCAGGCTAGCCTGGCAACTCAAATTAGATTACACTAGCAGACTGATGTAAAAGTTTTTTGTTTTTTTTAAATTTACACTATTGTTACACCAGATATGAGTGGTGGCACTGAGCAAGTAGGCACAGTATATGCTGTGAGCCTGACACACAGGCTGGCAGTGGCAGGCTGGCCTGGCAACTGAAATTAGATTACACTAGCAGACTGATGTAAAAGTTTTTTTTTTTTAAATTTACACTAATGTTACACCAGATATGAGTGGTGGCACTGAGCAAATAGGCACAGTATATGCTGTGAGCCTGACACACAGGCTGGCAGTGGCAGGCGGGCAACTGCTATTAAATTACACTATCAAACTGATGTAAAAGTTTTTTTTTGTACATTTACACTACTGTTACACCAGATATGAGTGATGGCACTGAGCAAGTAGGCACAGTATATTCTGTGAGCCTGACACACAGGCTGGCAGTGGCAGGCTGGCCTGGCAACTGAAATTAGATTACACTAGCAGACTGATGTAAAAGTTTTTTTTTTTAAATTTACACTACTGTTACACCAGATATGACTGGTGGCACTGAGCAAATAGGCAGAGTATATGCTGTGAACCTGACACACAGGCTGGCAGTGGCAGGCTGGCCTGGCAACTGAAATTAGATTACACTAGCAGACTGATAAAAAAATTACACTAATGTTACACCAGATATGACTGGTGGTGGCACTGAGCAAGTAGGCACAGTATATGCTGTGAGCCTGACACACAGGCTGGTAGTGGCAGGCTGGCCTGGCAACTGAAATTAGATTACACTAGCAGACTGATGTAAAAGTTTTTTTTTAAAAAATTGACACTAATGTTACACCAGATATGAGTGGTGGCACTGAGCAAGTTGGCACAGTATATGCTGTGAGCCTGACACACAGGCTGGCAGTGGCAGGCTGGCCTGGCAACTGAAATTAGATTACACTAGCAGACTAATGTAAAAGTTTTTTTTTTAAATTTACACTAATGTTATACCAGATATACGTGGTGGCACTGAGCAAGTAGGCACAGTATATGCTGTGAGCCTGACACACAGGCTGGCAGTGGCAGGCAGGCAACTGCTATTAGATTACACTAGCAGACTGATGTAAAAGTTTTTTTTTTTTAAATTTACACTACTGTTACACCAGCCAGATATGAGTGGTGGCACTGAGCAAGTAGGCACAGTATATGCTGTGAGCCTGACACACAGGCTGGCAGTGGCAGGCTGGCCTGGCAACTGAAATTAGATTACACTAGCAGACTGATGTAAAAGTTTTTTTTTTTTTAATTTACACTACTGTTACACCAGATATGACTGGTGGTGACACTGAGCAAGTAGGCACAGTATATGCTGTGAGCCTGACACACAGGCTGGCAGTGGCAGGCAGGCAACTGCTATTAGATTACACTAGCAGACTGATGTAAAAGTTTTTTTTTATATATATATATTTACACTACTGTTACACCAGCCAGATATGAGTGGTGGCACTGAGCAAATAGGCACAGTATATGCTGTGAGCCTGACACACAGGCTGGCAGTGGCAGGCTGGCTTGGCAACTGAAATTAGATTACACTAGCAGACTGATGTAAAAGTTTTTTTTTTAAATTTACACTAATGTTACACCAGATATGACTGGTGGTGGAATTGAGAAAGAAGGCACAGTATATGCTGTGAGCCTGACACACAGGCTGGCAGTGGCAGGCAGGCAACTGCTATTAGATTACAAAGAAAAACAAAACAAAAAAAAATTACTGATGTAGCCCTAAAAAAGGGCTTTTTGGGGTGCTGTCCTTACAGCAGAGATCAGATGAGTCCTTCAGGACTGTAGTGGACACTGAATACACTAGACTAGCTATCGATTTCCCTATTAAATTAGCAGCAGCTACACTGTCCCTCCTCTCACTAGCAATGCAGCTTCCGAATGAATCTAAAATGGCTGCTGTCAATGAGGTGTAAGGGTCTGGGAGGGAGGGTCTGCTGCTGATTGGCTGGAATGTGCCTGGCAACTGAAATTAGATTACACTAGCAGACTGATGTAAAAGGTTTTTTTCAAAATTTACACTACTGTTACACCAGATATGACTGGTGGTGGCACTGAGCAAGTAGGCACAGTATATGCTGTGAGCCTGACACACAGGCTGGCAGTGGCAGGCTAGCCTGGCAACTGAAATTAGATTACACTAGCAGACTGATGTAAAAGTTTTTTGTTTTTTTTAAATTTACACTATTGTTACACCAGATATGAGTGGTGGCACTGAGCAAGTAGGCACAGTATATGCTGTGAGCCTGACACACAGGCTGGCAGTGGCAGGCTGGCCTGGCAACTGAAATTAGATTACACTAGCAGACTGATGTAAAAGTTGTTGTTTTTTAAATTTACACTAATGTTACACCAGATATGAGTGGTGGCACTGAGCAAATAGGCACAGTATATGCTGTGAGCCTGACACACAGGCTGGCAGTGGCAGGCGGGCAACTGCTATTAAATTACACTATCAAACTGATGTAAAAGTTTTTTTTTTTACATTTACACTACTGTTACACCAGATATGAGTGATGGCACTGAGCAAGTAGGCACAGTATATTCTGTGAGCCTGACACACAGGCTGGCAGTGGCAGGCTGGCCTGGCAACTGAAATTAGATTACACTAGCAGACTGATGTAAAAGTTTTTTTTTTTAAATTTACACTACTGTTACACCAGATATGACTGGTGGCACTGAGCAAATAGGCAGAGTATATGCTGTGAGCCTGACACACAGGCTGGCAGTGGCAGGCTGGCCTGGCAACTGAAATTAGATTACACTAGCAGACTGATAAAAAAATTACACTAATGTTACACCAGATATGACTGGTGGTGGCACTGAGCAAGTAGGCACAGTATATGCTGTGAGCCTGACACACAGGCTGGTAGTGGCAGGCTGGCCTGGCAACTGAAATTAGATTACACTAGCAGACTGATGTAAAAGTTTTTTTAAAAAAAATTGACACTAATGTTACACCAGATATGAGTGGTGGCACTGAGCAAGTTGGCACAGTATATGCTGTGAGCCTGACACACAGGCTGGCAGTGGCAGGCTGGCCTGGCAACTGAAATTAGATTACACTAGCAGACTAATGTAAAAGTTTTTTTTTTAAATTTACACTAATGTTATACCAGATATACGTGGTGGCACTGAGCAAGTAGGCACAGTATATGCTGTGAGCCTGACACACAGGCTGGCAGTGGCAGGCAGGCAACTGCTATTAGATTACACTAGCAGACTGATGTAAAAGTTTTTTTTTTATATATATTTACACTACTGTTACACCAGCCAGATATGAGTGGTGGCACTGAGCAAATAGGCACAGTATATGCTGTGAGCCTGACACACAGGCTGGCAGTGGCAGGCTGGCTTGGCAACTGAAATTAGATTACACTAGCAGACTGATGTAAAAAAAAAATTTTTAAATTTACACTAATGTTACACCAGATATGACTGGTGGTGGCATTGAGAAAGAAGGCACAGTATATGCTGTGAGCCTGACACACAGGCTGGCAGTGGCAGGCAGGCAACTGCTATTAGATTACACTAGCAGACTGATGTAAAAGTTTTTTTTTTTATATATATTTACACTACTGTTACACCAGCCAGATATGAGTGGTGGCACTGAGCAAATAGGCACAGTATATGCTGTGAGCCTGACACACAGGCTGGCAGTGGCAGGCTGGCTTGGCAACTGAAATTAGATTACACTAGCAGACTGATGTAAAAGGTTTTTTTTTAAATTTACACTAATGTTACACCAGATATGACTGGTGGTGGCATTGAGAAAGAAGGCACAGTATATGCTGTGAGCCTGACACACAGGCTGGCAGTGGCAGGCAGGCAACTGCTATTAGATTACAAAGAAAAACAAAACAAAAAAAAATTACTGATGTAGCCCTAAAAAAGGGCTTTTTGGGGTGCTGTCCTTACAGCAGAGATCAGATGAGTCCTTCAGGACTGTAGTGGACACTGAATACACTAGACTAGCTATCGATTTCCCTATTAAATTAGCAGCAGCTACACTGTCCCTCCTCTCACTAGCAATGCAGCTTCCGAATGAATCTAAAATGGCTGCTGTCAATGAGGTGTAAGGGTCTGGGAGGGAGGGTCTGCTGCTGATTGGCTGGAATGTGCCTGGCAACTGAAATTAGATTACACTAGCAGACTGATGTAAAAGGTTTTTTTCAAAATTTACACTACTGTTACACCAGATATGACTGGTGGTGGCACTGAGCAAGTAGGCACAGTATATGCTGTGAGCCTGACACACAGGCTGGCAGTGGCAGGCTAGCCTGGCAACTGAAATTAGATTACACTAGCAGACTGATGTAAAAGTTTTTTGTTTTTTTTAAATTTACACTATTGTTACACCAGATATGAGTGGTGGCACTGAGCAAGTAGGCACAGTATATGCTGTGAGCCTGACACACAGGCTGGCAGTGGCAGGCTGGCCTGGCAACTGAAATTAGATTACACTAGCAGACTGATGTAAAAGTTTTTTTTTTTTAAATTTACACTAATGTTACACCAGATATGAGTGGTGGCACTGAGCAAATAGGCACAGTATATGCTGTGAGCCTGACACACAGGCTGGCAGTGGCAGGCGGGCAACTGCTATTAAATTACACTATCAAACTGATGTAAAAGGTTTTTTTTGTACATTTACACTACTGTTACACCAGATATGAGTGATGGCACTGAGCAAGTAGGCACAGTATATTCTGTGAGCCTGACACACAGGCTGGCAGTGGCAGGCTGGCCTGGCAACTGAAATTAGATTACACTAGCAGACTGATGTAAAAGTTTTTTTTTTTAAATTTACACTACTGTTACACCAGATATGACTGGTGGCACTGAGCAAATAGGCAGAGTATATGCTGTGAGCCTGACACACAGGCTGGCAGTGGCAGGCTGGCCTGGCAACTGAAATTAGATTACACTAGCAGACTGATAAAAAAATTACACTAATGTTACACCAGATATGACTGGTGGTGGCACTGAGCAAGTAGGCACAGTATATGCTGTGAGCCTGACACACAGGCTGGTAGTGGCAGGCTGGCCTGGCAACTGAAATTAGATTACACTAGCAGACTGATGTAAAAGTTTTTTTTTAAAAAATTGACACTAATGTTACACCAGATATGAGTGGTGGCACTGAGCAAGTTGGCACAGTATATGCTGTGAGCCTGACACACAGGCTGGCAGTGGCAGGCTGGCCTGGCAACTGAAATTAGATTACACTAGCAGACTAATGTAAAAGTTTTTTTTTTAAATTTACACTAATGTTATACCAGATATACGTGGTGGCACTGAGCAAGTAGGCACAGTATATGCTGTGAGCCTGACACACAGGCTGGCAGTGGCAGGCAGGCAACTGCTATTAGATTACACTAGCAGACTGATGTAAAAGTTTTTTTCTTTAAAATTTACACTACTGTTACACCAGCCAGATATGAGTGGTGGCACTGAGCAAGTAGGCACAGTATATGCTGTGAGCCTGACACACAGGCTGGCAGTGGCAGGCTGGCCTGGCAACTGAAATTAGATTACACTAGCAGACTGATGTAAAAGTTTTTTTTTTTTTAATTTACACTACTGTTACACCAGATATGACTGGTGGTGACACTGAGCAAGTAGGCACAGTATATGCTGTGAGCCTGACACACAGGCTGGCAGTGGCAGGCTGGCCTGGCAACTGAAATTAGATTACACTAGCAGACTGATGTAAAAAAATTTTTTTTAAATTTACACTACTGTTACACCAGATATGACTGGTGGCACTGAGCAAGTAGGCACAGTATATGCTGTGAGCCTGAAACACAGGCTGACAGTGGCAGGCTGGCCTGGCAAATGAAATTAGATTACACTAGCAGACTGATGTAAAAGTTTTTTTTTTATATTTACCCTAATGTTACACCAGATATGACTGGTGGTGGCACTGAGCAAGTAGGCACAGCATATGCTGTGAGCCTGACACACAGGCTGGCAGTGGCAGGCAGGCAACTGCTATTAGATTACACTAGCAGACTGATGTAAAAGTTGTTTTTTTTATATTTACACTACTGTTACACCAGCCAGATATGAGTGGTGGCACTGAGCAAATAGGCACAGTATATGCTGTGAGCCTGACACATATGCTGGCAGTGGCAGGCTGGCCTGGCAACTGAAATTAGATTACACTAGCAGACTGATGTAAAAGTTTTTTTTTTAAATTTACACTAATGTTACACCAGATATGACTGGTGGTGGCATTGAGAAAGTAAGCACAGTATTTGCTGTGAGCCTGACACACAGGCTGGCAGTGGCAGGCAGGCAACTGCTATTAGATTACAAAGAAAAAAAAACCAAAAAAAAAATGACTGATGTAGCCCTAAAAAGGGCTTTTTGGGGTGCTGTCCTTACAGCAGAGATCAGATGAGTCCTTCAGGACTGTAGTGGACACTGAATACACTAGACTAGCTATCGATTTCCCTATTAAATTAGCAGCCGCTACACTGTCCCTCCTCTCACTAGCAATGCAGCTTCCGAATGAATCTAAAATGGCTGCTGTCCATGAGGTGTAAGGGTCTGGGAGGGATGGTCTGCTGCTGATTGGCTGGAATGTGCCTGCTGACTGTGAGATACAGGGTCAAAGTTTAGGCAATGATGACGAATAGAGGGCGGATCGAACATCGCATATGTTCGCCCGCCGCTGTGAACGCGAACAAGCTATGTTCGCCGGGAACTGTTCGCGACATCACTACTGTACACAAGTATAAAGAGTACTGTACACAAGTATAAAGAGTACTATCTGTACACAAGTATAAAGAGTACTGTACACAAGTATAAAGAGTACTATCTGTATACAAGTATAAAGAGTACTGTCTACAAGTATAAAGAGTACTATCTGTATACAAGTATAGAGAGTACTATCTGCATACAGGTATAATGAGTACTGTACACAAGTATAAAGAGTAGTGTACACAAGTATAAAGAGTACTGTACACAAGTATAAAGAGTACTATATGTACACAAGTATAAAGAGTACTGTACACAAGTATAAAGAGTACTATCTGTACACAAGTATAAAGAGTACTATCTGTATACAAGTATAAAGAGTACTGTACACAAGTATAAAGAGTACTGTACACAAGTATAAAGAGTACTGTACACAAGTATAAAGAGTACTATCTGTACAAAAGTATAAAGAGTACTGTACACAAGTATAAAGAGTACTATATGTACACACAAGTATAAAGAGTACTGTACACAAGTATAAAGAGTACTGTACACAAGTATAAAGAGTACTGTACACAAGTATAAAGAGTACTGTACACAAGTATAAAGAGTACTATATGTACACACAAGTATAAGAGTACTGTACACAAGTATAAAGAGTACTATATGTACACACAAGTATAAAGAGTACTGTACACAAGTATAAAGAGTACTATATGTACACACAAGTATAAAGAGTACTGTACACAAGTATAAAGAGTACTGTACACAAGTATAAAGAGTACTATATGTACACACAAGTATAAAGAGTACTGTACACAAGTATAAAGAGTACTATATGTACACACAAGTATATAGAGTACTGTACACAAGTATAAAGAGTACTGTATACAAGTATAAAGAGTACTGTACACAAGTATAAAGAGTACTGTACACAGGTATAAAGAGTACTATCTGTATACAAGTATAAAGAGTACTGTACACAAGTATAAAGAGTACTGTACACAAGTATAAAGAGTACTGTACACAAGTATAAAGAGTACTGTACACAAGTATAAAGAGTACTATATGTACACACAAGTATAAAGAGTACTGTACACAAGTATAAAGAGTACTGTACACAAGTATAAAGAGTACTATATGTACACACAAGTATATAGAGTACTGTACACAAGTATAAAGAGTACTGTATACAAGTATAAAGAGTACTGTACACAAGTATAAAGAGTACTGTACACAAGTATAAAGAGTACTATCTGTATACAAGTATAAAGAGTACTGTACACAAGTATAAAGAGTACTGTACACAAGTATAAAGAGTACTATATGTACACACAAGTATAAGAGTACTGTACACAAGTATAAAGAGTACTGTACACAAGTATAAAGAGTACTGTACACAAGTATAAAGAGTACTGTACACAAGTATAAAGAGTAGAACAGAAACTGCACAGAGCTGCATTATGCACCTCTTTTCTAGAATAAACAGGATTTGTCCATTTTTAACCTCTCCTCATCTTAAATTTGCAACAGTTTCTAGTACTTAAATATAATTTATTAGTTAGTCCACAAACTATACTGAAAGTGAGGTCTTATCAGGGGTTTATGTAAGGACAGTTGTTTTTTTTTACCTTTGCATATATTCCCTTTTTATACATCATCAGATAGTATTTGCCTAAGAGGCTGCTAACTGTGATGACCACTTTTTAGCTTGTTGTCTGCAATTTAAAGGGACAGTCTACTCCAAAAATGTTATTATTTAAAAAGATAGATAATCCCTTTATTACCCATTCCCTAATTTTGCACAGCCAGTTATATTAATATACTCTTTACCTCTGTGATAACCTTGTATTTAAGCCTCTTCTGACCGCCCAACTATCACATGGCTATGTACAGGGAGTGCAGAATTATTAGGCAAGTTGTATTTTTGAGGATTAATTTTATTATTGAACAACAACCATGTTCTCAATGAACCCAAAACACTCATTAATATCAAAGCTGAATATTTTTGGAAGTAGTTTTTAGTTTGTTTTTAGTTTTAGCTATTTTAGGGGGATATCTGTGTGTGCAGGTGACTATTACTGTGCATAATTATTAGGCAACTTAACAAAAAACAAATATATACCCATTTCAATTATTTATTTTTACCAGTGAAACCAATATAACATCTCAATATTCACAAATATACATTTCTGACATTCAAAAACAAAACAAAAACAAATCAGTGACCAATATAGCCACCTTTCTTTGCAAGGACACTCAAAAGCCTGCCATCCATGGATTCTGTCAGTGTTTTGATCTGTTCACCATCAACATTGCGTGCAGCAGCAACCACAGCCTCCCAGACACTGTTCAGAGAGGTGTACTGTTTTCCCTCCTTGTAAATCTCACATTTGATGATGGACCACAGGTTCTCAATGGGGTTCAGATCAGGTGAACAAGGAGGCCATGTCATTAGATTTTCTTCTTTTATACCCTTTCTTGCCAGCCACGCTGTGGAGTACTTGGACGCGTGTGATGGAGCATTGTCCTGCATGAAAATCATGTTTTTCTTGAAGGATGCAGACTTCTTCCTGTACCACTGCTTGAAGAAGGTGTCTTCCAGAAACTGGCAGTAGGACTGGGAGTTGAGCTTGACTCCATCCTCAACCCGAAAAGGCCCCACAAGCTCATCTTTGATGATACCAGCCCAAACCAGTACTCCACCTTGCTGGCGTCTGAGTCGGACTGGAGCTCTCTGCCCTTTACCAATCCAGCCACGGGCCCATCCATCTGGCCCATCAAGACTCACTCTCATTTCATCAGTCCATAAAACCTTAGAAAAATCAGTCTTGAGATATTTCTTGGCCCAGTCTTGATGTTTCAGCTTGTGTGTCTTGTTCAGTAGTGGTCGTCTTTCAGCCTTTCTTACCTTGGCCATGTCTCTGAGTATTGCACACCTTGTGTTTTTGGGCACTCCAGTGATGTTGCAGCTCTGAAATATGGCCAAACTGGTGGCAAGTAGCATCTTGGCAGCTGCACGCTTGACTTTTCTCAGTTCATGGGCAGTTATTTTGCGCCTTGGTTTTTCCACACGCTTCTTGCGACCCTGTTGACTATTTTGAATGAAACGCTTGATTGTTCGATGATCACGCTTCAGAAGCTTTGCAATTTTAAGAGTGCTGCATCCCTCTGCAAGATATCTCACTATTTTTGACTTTTCTGAGCCTGTCAAGTCCTTCTTTTGACCCATTTTGCCAAAGGAAAGGAAGTTGCCTAATAATTATGCACACCTGATATAGGGTGTTGATGTCATTAGACCACACCCCTTCTCATTACAGAGATGCACATCACCTAATATGCTTAATTGGTAGTAGGCTTTCGAGCCTATACAGCTTGGAGTAAGACAACATGCATAAAGAGGATGATGTGGTATTTATTATGTATTGATTTGCTTTTTAGGCAATTAGTGGTGTGTCAGGCACAACTACACAGGAGAGAGCACAATGTTATCTATATGGCTCACATGAATTAGCAGTCTCTTGTTGTGAAAAACTAATAAAAAAGCATCTGATAAGAGGCTTTGGCCTCTAGTTATGAAGCTCCGTATTTTGCTGCATTCGCCGGCCCAATGCGCTCGCCTAAGCTCGCCTAACATCGCCGCCGCGGACCTGAATACGTTCACCAAAGTTATCAAGAAAGCTGTCAAGAAGCCGCGCACCAAATACGGAGCGATGAGCAGCGGACTGTTGTTAACTGACAGTCATCGATCTCGCTGCTCATCGGCTTCTTCGCAGCTTTCTTGCTAGCCTGTCACTAAGCACCCACACTATGCTATACAGTATTTCCCCCTAAACCGCCGCTCCCGGAGCCCCCCGCACCTAAATAAACTTATTACCCCCTAAACCGCCGCGCCCAGACCCCGCCGCAACTATAATTAATATATTAACCCCTAAACCGCCGCTCCCGAACCCCGCCACCACTATAATAAACTTATTACCCCCTAAACTGCCGCTCCCGGACCACGCTGCAACTATAATAAATATATTACCCCCTAAACCGCCACTCCCGGACCCCGCCACAACTTTAATAAATATATTAACCCCTAAACCGCCGCTCCCGGACCCCGCCGCCACCTACATTAAATTTATTAACCCTTATCCTTACCCCCCTACACCGCCACCACCTACAGTACATTGATTAACCCCTAATCTACCCCCCCTACACCGCCGCCACTATATTAAATGAATTAACCCCTAAACCTAAGTCTAACCCTAACACCCCCCTAACAAATATTATTTAAATTAATCTAAATAAATATTGCTATCATTAAATAAATTAATCCTATTTAAAACTAAATACTTACCAATAAAATAAACCCTAAGATAGCTACAATATAATTAATAATTAAATTGTAGCTATTTTAGGGTTTATTTCTATTTTACAGGCAACTTTGTATTTATTTTAACTACGTACAATAGCTATTAAATAGTTAATAACTATTTAATAGCTACCTATTTAAAATAATTACAAAATTACCTGTAAAATAAATCCTAACCTAAGTTATAAATACACCTAACACTACACTATCAATAAATTAATTAAATAAATTAACTACAATGATCTAAAATAAAATACAATTAAATAAACTAAACTATATTACAAAAAAAACAAACACTAAATTACAAAAAATAAAAAAATATTACAAGAAGTTTAATCTAATTACACCTAATCTAAGCCACCTAATAAAATAAAAAATCCCCCCAAAATAATAAAATTCCCTACCCTAAACTAAATTACAAAAGTAACCAGCTCTTTTACCAGCCCTTAAAAGGGCTTTTTGCGGGGCATTGCCCCAAAGTAATCAGCTCTTTTACCTGTAAAAAAAAAAGCAATACAATACCCTCCCCAACATTACAACCCACCACCCACACACCCCTACTCTAAAACCCAACTGATCCCCCCTTAAATAAACCTTACACTACCCCATTGAAGATCACCCTATCTTGAGCCGTCTTCACCCAACCGGGCCGAACTCTTCATCCGATGCGGGCACAAGTGGTCCTCCAGCCGGGCAGAAGTCTTCATCCGATCGGCGCAGAAGAGGTCCTCCATCCAGCAGAAATCTTCATCCAAGCGGCATCTTCTATCTTCATCCTTCTGGCGATGAGCGGCTCCATCTTGAAGACCTCCGGCGCAGAACATCCATCTCTGCCGACGACTACCGACGAATGACTGGTCCTTTAAATTACATCATCCAAGATGGCGTCCCTCGAATTCCGATTGGCTGATAGGATTCTATCAGCCAATCGGAATTAAGGTAGGAAAAATCCGATTGGCTGATGTAATGAGCCAATCGGATTGAAGTTCAATCCAATTGGCTGATTGGATCAGCCAATAGAATGCAACGTCAATTCTATTGGCTGATCCAATCAGCCAATCGGATTGAACTTCAATCCGATTGGTTGATTACATAAGCCGATTGGATTTTTCCTACCTTAATTCCGATTGGCTGATAGAATCCTATCAGCCAATTGGAATTCGAGGGACGCCATCTTGGATGACATCATTTAAAGGACCAGTCATTCGTCGGGTAGTCGTTGGCAGAGATGGATGTTCCGCGCCGGAAGGATGAAGATAGAAGATGCCGCTTGGATGAAGATTTCTGCCGGATGGAGGACCTCTTCTGTGCCGATCGGATGAAGACTTCTGCCCGGCTGGAGGACCACTTGTGCCCGCATCGGATAAAGAGTTCGGCCCGGTTGGGTGAAGAGAGACGGCTCAAGGTAGGGTGATCTTCAATGGGGTAGTGTTAGGTTTATTTAAGGAGAGATTGGGTGGGTTTTAGAGTAGGGGTGTGTGGGTGGTGGGTTGTAATGTTGGGGGGTATTGTATTGCTTTTTTTTTTTACAGGTAAAAGAGCTGATTACTTTGGGGCAATGCCACGCAAAAAGCCCTGTTAAGGGCTGGTAAAAGAGCTGGTTACTTTTGTAATTTAGTTTAGGGTAGGGAATTTTATTATTTTGGGGGGATTTTTTATTTTATTAGGGGGCTTAGATTAGGTGTAATTAGATTAAACTTCTTGTAATTTTTTTTATTTTTTTAAATTTAGTGTTTGTTTTTATAATATAGTTTAGTTTATTTAATTGTATTTTATTTTAGATCATTGTAGTTAATTTATTTAATTAATTTATTGATAGTGTAGTGTTAGGTGTATTTGTAACTTAGGTTAGGATTTATTTTACAGGTAATTTTGTAATTATTTTAACTAGGTAGCTATTAAATAGTTATTGTACCTGTAAAATATATGTATTGTTGCCTGTAAAATAGAAATAAACCCTAAAATAGCTACAATGTAATTATTAATTATATTGTAGCTATCTTAGGGTTTATTTTATCGGTAAGTATTTAGTTTTATATAGGATTAATTTATTTAATGATAGGAATATTTATTTAGATTAATTTAAATAATATTTAAGTTAGGGGGGTGTTAGGGTTAGGGTTAGACTTAGGTTTAGGGGTTAATTAATTTAATATAGTGGCGGCGGTGTAGGGGGGTAGATTAGGGGTTAATCAATGTACTGTAGGTGGCGGCGGTGTAGGGGGGGCAGGATATGGGGTTAATAAATGTAATGTAGGTGGCGGCGGGCTCCGGGAGCGGTGGTTTAGGGGTTAATATATTTATTATAGTGGCGGCGGGGTCCGGGAGCGGCGGTTTAGGGGTTAATATATTTATTATAGTTGCGGTGGGGTCCGGAATCGGCGGTTTAGGGGTTAAACAATTAATTTATTTGCGGCGGGGTCCGGGATCAGCAGGATAGGGGTTAATAACTTTATGTAGGTGGCGGCGGTATAGGGGGCGGCAGATTAGGGGTTAATTGGTATAATGTAGGTGGCGCAGGGTCCGGGAGCGGCGGTTTAGGGGTTCATATAATTTTTATAGTGGCAGCGGGGTCCGGGAGCGGCGGTTTAGGGGTTAATAAGTATAAAGTAGGCGGCGGGGGTGTAGGGGGGACAGATTGGGTGTTTAGACTCGGGGTACATGTTAGGGTGTTAGGTGCAGACACTTCCCAAAGAAATCAATGGGATATCGGGCAGCAGCAAACATAAGCTCTCGCTGCTGTCAGACTCCTATTGATTCCTATGGGATCCGCCTCCTCCAGGGCGGCGGATTGAAAACCAGGTACGCTGGCCCGAAATAGTGGCGAGCGTACCTGGTTGTTCTTTGATAACTAGCAAAAGTAGTCAGATTGTGCTGAACTTGCGTTCGGAACATCTGGAGTGATGTAACCATCGATCTGTGTCGGACTGAGTCCGGCGGATCGTAGTTACGTCACTAGATTCTACCTTTGCCAGGCTGTAGGGCTTGATAACTACAGCGAATCAGCCTCGCCACAAATACGCTGCGGAATTTCAGCGTATTTGCGGTTGACGGCTTGATAACTAGAGGCCTTTATGTAGACTGTAGTGGCTTAGAAACAGGCAGAAATTTAGAGGTTTAAATGTTATAAAGTATATTAATATAATGTCAGCACACCGTTTGTGTAAGCCTCTATAATTCTATAATACTGCTTAAATAAAGAGCACTTCAGGACTCTTATCGGATCTTTATAGTGACTGCTTTATAGCATTCACACATGCTACGTAAAGCGTATTTCAACCGCCAGACTTACTCAGCCTTCTGTAGCTGCAACCTGCAACCAGACTCTTCCGTGAACTTCCTGGCACAAAATGGGAAACCGATCCTCTGTCCACTGGTCTCTTAGGGGCATACAAGGGTAAAAGGCATTTTGTCTTACCGGACCGCTACACTGTGAACCGCAACACTGTGGGCTAGTGGATCAATGCTCCCCTCTGCCAATTCAATAGCCCGGGAATCTAATCCAGCCTCGATCCTGTCCTGTGTTGTCACTGATGGTGCCCGGCTAAAATAACAAGTTCCTTCTTGCTTGTTCAAATTGAAAGCAACAAAATGGAATATCCGGGCTCCAAAGTAAAAATAGTGAGTACAAGCTGGTCTGACACATTTCGGCTTTCTAGTGCACCATTATCATAGACCTTAATTTACAAACACTCACCTGGGGCTTTAGAACGCCAAGCCATATTGGCTTCACGCCCACATTAACCCTAATCACTCCAAACCAAATGTGCACACATCATAAAAACTCCTAAGAAATGTATTAATATACAAATGCAATTAGTACAATTATAATACAGCCCAATTCACAGTTGATCCTATATCAGTTAATATCTGTTTTAACATCCACTATAGGGTCATCTGTGATTTGGGCTGTATTATGATTATTCTTTATTTATAAAGCGCCAGCAGATTCCACAGCGCTGTCCATGGGTAACAAAGATAAAAGTACAGTACAATATGAGACACCAGACAAAATTTAACAAACAAATACAGGGGGAATTGGGGGCACTGTTCCCATTGGAACTTACAATCTAGATGGGTAGGAGGGTGAGAAACAGGAGGTGGGGACAGCAAAGGTGGGAATGGTATTAGTGAGGAGTTAGATGAGGGCAGCTATTAGGTAAGTGGAATTCATTAGTTACTGATTTGGTGATAAGCTTCCCTGAATAAGAAAGTCTCTAGGGAACATTTAAAGGAGGAGAGGTTGGGGGAAAGTCTGACAGCTCGAGGAAGTGCGTTCCAGAGGGTCTGTGCCACATGAGATTGTACTAAATGCATTTGTATATTAATACATTTCTTAGAAGTGTTTATGATGCTCTTTATGCTGTTAAGTAATTTGAGAAAATGAACTGTTGTAATTTAAATTGTATATATATATATATATATATATATGTTACAAAGTAACGGGTAGCTATGAAATGTATGCACTAATAACTGAATATCATTTTATTCATTGATGTGTGCACATTTGGTTTGGAGTGATTAGGGTTAATGTGGGGTTCAAAAACCCCAGGTGAGTGTTTGTAAATTAAGATCTATGATTACAGCGCACTAGCAAGACGAAACACGTCAGACCAGCTTGTACTCACTATTTGAACTTTGGATACAATAAAGTAACTTTTTGTTTTACTTTATAGCCCGGATATTCCTTTTTGTATATTAATATAACAATGTTGGTTGTGCAAAGCTGGGGAATGGGTATTAAAGGTGTAATCTATCATTTTAAACAATAACAATTTCAGTATAGACTGTCCCTTTAAGTAAAAGGTATCATTCTTAGTTTTGCTTAAAAAAATGTTAAATCTCATTTGCAATTAAATTAACAGCACAATCTCCCACTTTATGCAAATCTTGTAGAGACATCCAATTCTCTTGCAAGTCAATAAGGACTTAGATTTTGTGTGCTGTGCAGTGAAATCCAACAGACGTGACCTTTTTTAAGCCTTATTATGTTGACTCCCCCATCACGAACCACCACCCCCAGTTAGATCTTGGTGCCTGTCTGCTTTCCTATCCAATGAGCAACCATAGCACATGAATATTGCCATCAATGTGGGTCACGTTCATCATATAACATGAATGGTAAGCAATCTGCTGTGCTGACACTGTTCTGAATCAGTATCAGTTCCCTTCCAGGTGACATTGTGTTCCACCAGTGTTCTGTCAGAGACTGCACCTTTTACCACCTAGAAGAAAACACCCACATTTGCAATCAGCTGCCCAATCAGCCTTGTTATTTTTTTTATTTATTTTTTGCCATCTGCTTGGTAATACCTCATGGGTGGAGTCCTTTATCTAGATGACTGTGCATTTTTGTGTTTTTCATATAATGTGGAAACTTTATCAACACTGCCTTTCTTTTGGCTGGTACCACTGCTTGTGCTGATGATGATAGTTAATATTTTGGGAGTACTCTATATTTTTTGGGAATATTACTTATCCATATTGATTGGTCTTAAACTATTGTAGTAGCAGTAAAGAGAGCAATAATTCAAACTGTTTGGATCCATGTGACTGTAATCTGAAAACAATCTACCCCTTCACATTAATATCAAACCTAATAAAAGCAAGTATAATGATCAATCTCATACTGGACTTTTTAGGGATAAATACAAGCCTGACGTATGTTCCACCATCTGGCTTTATAAACCATCAACACACCATTCAAATTGCATTAATAATTACACACCTTCATATTAAAAGGACACTGAACCCAATTTTTTTCTTTCGTGATTCAGGTAGAGCATGACATTTTAAGCAACTTCCTAATTTACTTTTATTATCAAATTTTCTTCATTCTCTCAATATCTTTATTTGAAATGCAAGAATGTAAGTTAAGATGCCGGCCCATTTTTGGTGAACAACCTGGGTTGTTCTTGCTGATTGGTGGATAAATTCATCCACCAATAAAAAAGTGCTGTCCAGAGTTCTGAATAAAAAAAATACAGATTGTTAAACTTAAAGTTTCAACACACACACTTAAAGGGATATTATTTTATATACTCAGAGCAATTGCACACCATATTGCAAAATATCTGCATACACTGAGCAATTGCACACCTCATTACACAATACCTTGATATGAATATAATTTTTTTTATTATTATTAAACCATCAACACACCAAACAAATTGCATCAATAGTACACACTTTCATATAAACCAACCATATGATCATAGTTAATCACATGACAAAACAATCATGTGATTGATTGACTAGCATTATATAATTGGTCTATTTCGTATTGGTTAAAGGGACACTGAACCCAAATTTTTTATTTTCTGATTCAGATAGAGCATGCAATTTTAAGCAACTTTCTAATTTACTCCTATTATCAATTTTTCTTCGTTCTCTTGCTATATTTATTTGAAAAAGAATGCATCTAAGCTTTTTTATGTGTTGTTATCTAATATATAACATAGTATATAAAACATAATTGCTGTAAAAGCATTTACTGAAAACCCATTCATTTTATTATTAATTAAATTACAATTATAATACTATTTAATATTATTTTTTTAAAGCAGAGTCAGAACTGAATATAGCTGTGAATGTTTTTATACCCTCTAGTTTTTTATTGCTTGATTCATATAATGTCCAAACTCTGCCTATAATTAATTAAAATCTCCTTCCAAAGATTATATTTGAGCTAGATTCTCAGTTTTATTTTTTCCTATATACTGCAAAAATGAAGGTCTTAAAATACATTAGCTAGATACCATCCTATAAAGAATATTATTATAAAGAACCAGGTAATATTAATTGCAATATATAAAAATATGTGAAGAATATATGCATGACTTCAAAGCATATAGTTATGGATGATGTATGAGCCACAAATTACACTGCAATGCAAAATAGTTCTTTATATACACTTTGCATGTACATATGTGTCTGTGTGTCTGTGCTCGTCTACACACAGAGTTATGCTCACATGTCCCAACAATAATCCCTTTAAACTCTTTACCAAGGCTAAGAACAAGTTGTTGTTATTAGATTACTCTTAATCCTGTGCTGTCTCTAAATCACTGAGCAACCATCTCTCAACGACTCAGACTGTTCAAAATCATCCCATGTCTCACAACACCAGAGCAGAGAAAACCACCACTCTAGAGAGAGACGGGGTCAAACGAAGCCCTGGGGCAAAAAACAAAGGTGGAGTAGACTTAGGGGGCAAGAAAGGAACAACAGATGTTCATGAAGGTAGCCTTAAAGTAGGGCATGATGGGACAGGACATGGCAGAAAGAGCCCTCAAGGAGGGCATGAGGAGGGACATAATTCAAGTGGAAGGGGACATCACAGGGGCAAAAGGGTGAGCGATACCCAGAGCATTACAACAAAGACCTACTCACCCTTTTTGAATTCACTCTTCAGCAAGGTGAGTGAAAATAAGTAACACAATGACAGTTTTTGTGACATTGGCTGAAAATGTGGATGACAAAGGTGACAATGTAGAAGAAACAAATGTGTGTGACGCTGAAAGAGTGTCATTAGCACAGGCAGTTTCTGTGACACTGTCTGTTTCTAACACAATGTGACACTGATTGAAAATGTATATGACAACAAATAACAACATATGCAACAAAGTTAATTATGGGGTGATAGCAAATTACATAAAGTCTTGTGTGGCACTAGCACACACACATTCAGACACAGTATGTGTAAATTTGGAATTCAATATATATGACATTGTGGGACCATGCCAGTGGCCCTGATACTGTATGTGACATAGATTATGTGTTTGATGCTGACTGACAATATGTATGACATGAACTGCATGATTCAAACCAATGAATACCAATGTATTGACCATGTTTGTGGTCTATAAAATGTGTGTCACTGTGATACTGATTGTATATGGGACAACTGGTGACAGTGTGGGTGAAAATAAAACAGTATATAGCACACATTGATTGGATTGAGATCTTAAAAACAAATTACCTTTGTAAGGCTATGAGCAAGACATTGTATAATTTATGAAATGCTTTATTTATTTATTTATTGTAGAATTATTGCAGACAACACGCAGATATGAGAGCCAGTATCATTACACAACCAGCTTTAGAACAATTTTACTTTATTAACCTATTATGTTATTTTTAAAACAGGAAAGAGATTTGGCCCCTGAGGAAATGGATGGTAAGTAAAATATCTACATGTCTATAGACAAATCTTAGCCATTTTTAGCTATAGTGACTTAATGATTGCAATCTCAGTTGTTCATTTGGGAACCATTCCTTCTGTATCTCATGCATTTATATATCTTTACTCTTTTGCTTGTTTGCTTGTTTCATCTTCCTGTCTCTCTCTGTAATTATATACCTCAGACTAGGTCCTATGTTTGTTATAATTGCTAGTAACATAGTCTTACATAACAGCAATCCTGTTGCTATAAATCACAGCTTGAGGGTTATCAATCTCCTGTAAGCAGTTAGTTAGCCAATCACTACAAGGGAACTACTCTCAAATGCCAACACCAGCTATTTCTTTCAGTGAGAGCTCTCAAACATTAACAGCACCTCACACCTGTTGCTTTTAAGTGCAGTTGCAATGTGCACACAGACCTTTTTCATTACACCTTGCTTTGATCTGGTGCACTTACACCTGGTGAGAGGCAGCCTAACATTTGATGAGAAAGGATAAAGAAAAATAAATTCTCTACCATACCGGGGTAAAAGTTGGTTCTTGTCAATAGCCCCCACCCTTTAATTGTAACTTAGCTCTTTACTGCAATTAACCATACCAATGATGTCCCCGCCAGCCTGTCCAAAATCCCACTACATGATTTCCCCTAACTGAAATACTTTCCAAAGCCCAACTGACCCTCCCAACATGGAGGCCATGGGGGTAGATAGATTACATAGCACCTCCCCTTAACACCCAGGAATTCTGCCAATATCTAAGGATCCCCTGAGAGCTAACCCCAGTAAAACAATCTCACCTGAATCACCTTCAGCCTCTTTCAGGAAGCAGGAACAGCATTTCCCTCTGTTGCCTTACCCTGGAAAAGGGACCCTGTTGCTACTGGCTGAAAAACGCTGAGGATAGTTAATGCTGAGAATGAGATTACTGTATGTAATTTGCATTTTTCTGCTCTTATGAGGCTGCTGTCATTGCTGAAAAGGTCATTATGGTAGGTGTTACTATTGTTTTTCAGGGAGTTGAGTGCAGTGCAGAAGTCTAGAGGGACCATTTTTGATCTTGGACAGGGTTTCATTCTAGCAAGTAACTTTGTTTTTCCTTTTAGTGTCTCCCACTGTTTTCTATTCAGCCTGTGTCTGTCTCTTGGTTTCTGCCTACTTTGCTTTATGTCAGGTAAACTTATCTTACTTGGCTGTCTCTGAATTTCAAGTTTTGTGTTTATTTTTTTTTAGAGCTCCATGCAGCCTTTGTAGAGTTTGATGCAGATCAGGACGGGTACATTGGATACAAGGAGCTTGGAGAGTGCATGAGGACAATGGGGTATATGCCAACAGAGATGGAGCTGATTGAAATCTCCCAACACATAAAAATGAGAAGTAAGTGCTTCAGGCAATTATTTAATATTTTGTGAAGAAATTAAAAACAGTGTCTGATTGGCTTTTACTTTCTTTCACTATGAATTTATAAACTCTATAGTGAGAAAAAATCTCCAGTTCACGTGTAGGACCCGATTGTCTAACGTTCTCAGCTCATTAGAGATTCTCTAAGACCGTTTAGTCACAGTTTTCTGGAACGGCACATTTTCTCCAAAGAGCTAAGGGGCATACTTCACATTTCTATAAATTACAGTAGAATGCTCAATAAAAGTAGTAGGGTAAACATCATAATCAAAATAAACATTACAATGTGCATTAAAATGATGCAGTAAAATTCTTATTTAAAGTATGCAGAAAAATGTGTATTCAGGGTAAACAGTAAAATTGGAGTTCATTTACAGAGTGTCATTTAAAAATAGGAAGTTAAAGGAATATAAATCACAAAAAAATTCTTTCATGATTTAGGTAGAACATACAATTTTAAACAACTTTCCAGTTTACTTCTATTATCAAATTTGCTTCATTCTCTTGGTATCATTTGTTAAAGAAGCAGCAATGCACTACTGTTTTCTAACTGAACAGATGGGTGAGCCAATGACAATCAGTATATTCTGTATATACAGCCACCAATCAGCACCTAGGACCTTGGTTATTTGCTGCTTCTGAGCTTACCTAGATACACCTTTCAGCAAAGGATAACAAGAGAAGGAAGCAAATTAAATAATAGGAGTAAATTAGAAAGTTGTTTTACATTGCAGGCTCTTTCTGAATCATTTTAAAATTTGGGTTTCATGTAGCTTTAAAATCATGACAAAAAGTACAAAATTTAAAGTTTTCTATTGTAAAATGAGTCTTGCTGCTTTGACTAGTGGGCTAGTTTCTTGGGTGTGTTTGAAGTTATCTCAGAGTGTTATTTAAAGTGAAAGTCAACCATACCGTTCTTAGCTGCTACAGTAGCCCACGGCCAAAAAAGGTTTTTTGCTAAGAGGTGACGTTTTCACCTTTTAGCCAATAGCTGTGCAGTAAATCCAGTTTGGCGCCCATGGGAGCCGGATTTAGTGCACAGCTATTGGCTAAGAGGTGAAAATGTCACCTGTTAGCAAAATATTTTTTAGCCGTGGGCTGCTGTAGCAGCTAAGAACGGCGATCGGTTGAAACAAATAAAGGAGTTTTCTACATGAAGTATCTTATACTTCATAAATGAAAGTGCCCTTTATTTGTTTCAATAGTCAACCCTAGCGTTTCAAAATGCTAGGGTTGACTTTCACTTTAAGCAAGTTATGCCTGCAAGTCTCAGTGTTTTATCTTGCCAAATATAAAACCAGCAAGTCTATCTCAAAATATGCAATGCATGTATTGAACTGATAACAAAAATACATTATACAAATTAGAGGTAAACACAAGTAAAAGTGCCATGGAAACACTTCAATTTGATTTGTATTTGCTTAAGAATGTTATCTGTACCAGGTGCTTCCTATCACATTCACTCTACCTTGGGAGATTCAAGAGATATTAATTACACTCTGTGACAGGTCTGCCTATGCAAGGGTTGGCATGACGATTTCACTCATGCTGGAGAAAGTTAAAGGTTTATATTCAGTAAATTAATTTTATATAATGAAGAATGAATTGGTTGTCTGGAAAATATTACTCATTTTTGTTGTTTGGTGATTAGTAAAGTTATATTTTGCAGCTGTTTGTTAAAGGGACAGTAACAACCTTGTGATTACAAGATATTTCTGTTGTTTTGCCATAGAATAACATATCAGCCAAGTATTAACTTTTTAAAAACAAATAAACATCCTTTTAACTGCAATTATTTTTCAATAGCTAAACTTTACCCACCATTTGCATTATTTGGAGGAGCCAATTTGGGCTTTATTCCACAGACATGGCTAGCCACGATCATAAAGTTAGTAAAAAATGGATTGTTTGCAGTTATTATCTGATAAAGGCAAAAAAGGATAGATATGTAGCAGAGTTGGCCTTAAAAAATTTGGTATGGGGCATTTCAGGTTCTGAGAATTAGAAATTGCCAAATTTTCAAAGCATGAAAAGGGAACACAATTATTATACAAAATATTATGCAAATATTAACATATGTGTATATATATATATATATATATATATATATATATATATATATAAAAAGTATCTCTATGTTAAAGACCTTTGCCTGCCTTTTTTTTTTCGAACACCTGAGACCTCACATATTTAAACCCTTATCATTTTTTTGAGAAATATTTTTTTTAAATAATTTTTATTAGATGATGTTATTAGGAGTGCAACTGTACTTAGTAATGTATTTTTGATGTGTTTGTGAGACTTTGTTGTTTTGCAAAAGTTAACCAGAGCTCTGAGGTTGCGCTAACCCAATACGCAATAACTTTAATTGCGCTCAAACGATTGTGTTTACTTTCAACTTGTAATAGAGCGAAAAACCTGTCGTGGGCAAACAACCATGATTAAACCCTTATCACTTGCACGTAACTGTTAGCAATCCACTCGTAATCTAGCCCATAATGTGCAATACAAAATACCAACTATTGTGGGTGGTTATCTCATTGCAAGCCAAAGTCCAAGTACAGGAATCAATAGGGGACATAAAGAAAGAGAAGGCAGAAGCCTAGGTCGACAAGTGTCCAAAAGTTGTTGTTGTTATGTTTCAGCTAGTTGTAGTCATTTTTGCATAACATTTGTTACTATAATGACCATTAATGTTTACACATTTGAGCTATTAGTTTTTCATTTACTACCTGAAGCATACTGCCAGGCAGCTGTAACTATTACGTTTTATTACAGTCTTCTTAGTTGCCCTAAATGATTTCCTTGCTCTGCACTGTATAATATAACGGTGGTGTCTTGCTATGTCGTAGATGTGATTTGCCATTTCAGGTTATTGACATTAATGGTTTTCTTGACCTTTCCCTCACTATCTTTTATTGTCTCACAGTGGGAGGCAGAGTGGATTTTGAGGACTTTGTGGAACTTATTGGTCCAAAGATGTTGGCAGAAACTGAAAATATGGTAGGAGTGAGAGAGCTCAAGATTGCATTCAGAGAGGTAAAAGTACTTTTTTACACTTTTTGTTCGCCTCACAGCATGTTAAGAGGATTGTGTTATGGGATCATAGTGATAAAACAGTCCAATGGATTTAAAATAATACAATTCTGTATAGGAAACTTTATCCCACAAATTTATTTTTTACTGAGCTACAAGTTGACCTCTCTCATATCCCCTCTGTCATCAATAGGAACATACAATTATGTGGTCTAATGTCATGGAGGCACTAAAAGAGAATATAGTCATGTACTCCTGGAGTGAATATCTTTAAGGTACCTTCTCTTAAATATGGACCTTCTCTTCCTGGGCCTGATATTCAAAACCTCGCCTGCAGGAGAGAAATCACACAAAATCTTTGGGATTTTTTTTAGACCTTGCATTGTAATGTAGGAGTCTCTGTTTCACACAAAAAACACTACACAGCAACAAGAACATTTCTCAAGATAAAATGTGTGTTTTTATAAGGGCCTTGCCGTAGCGACGAGACATAGCAGTGAGTTTTGAATATCAGGCTTCAGTTACGTTGATGCATATGTAGCGAGGTAGTAGAAACTGCAGCTCCTCCGCATTTGAACAGTTATTTTGCACTGATAAAGAAATAATTGTGACCCCTGAGAATATTTTCTACTGTTAAGTTAACGCCAGATATTGTTGAAGGGTCAAATTTATGGTTCAAAAAGAGCATGCATTTTTAAAAATACTTTCCCACTTGCATCCGTTATTAAATTTACCTTTTTCTCTTTGTATATTTTGTTAAAAACATCATTTATGTAAGAACTTACCTGATAAATTCATTTCTTTCATAGTGGCAAGAGTGCATGAGCTAATGACGTATGGGATATACATTCCTACCATGAGGGGGCAAAGTTTCTTAAACCTCAAAATGCCTATAAATACCTCCCACCTCACTCATACCTTAGTTTAACGTGTAGCCAAGAAGCCAGGTGTTAAAGAAGGAGTAAAAAGCATACAAAAAGAGGAACTGGAAAAAATAATCTGCTTTATACAAAAAAATTATAACCACCAAAAATAGGGTGGGTCTCATGGACTCTTACCACTATGAAATAAATGAAGTTATCAGGTAAGTTCTTACATAAATTATGTTTTCTTTCATGTAAGTTGCAAGAGTCCATGAGCTAGTGATGTATGGGATATACGTAATACCCAAGATGTGGAAATCTACGAGTCACTAGAGAGGGAGGGATAAAATAACAACAGCTAAATCCGCTGAGAAATGAAATCCAAAATATAAATAAGTTTTCGTAAAAAAATTTTTAAAAAAAAACTCAAATCAAAGGCACTAGAATCAAACTGAGATAAGGACCTGAAGAACCTTTCTACCAAAGGCTGCTTCCAAAAACAGAACAAAATGGTAACATTTCTTCAAATAAGCTTTGTGAAACAAAACGTTTCAATCAAAATGCCAGAGAAATAGCAGAAGCTTTCTGACCTTTCCTGGAGCCAGAAGAAATAACAAATAGACTAGAAGTCTTTCTGAAATCTTAAATAGCATCAACATAATATTTCAAAGCTCTTACCACATCCAAAGAATGAGAAAACCTTACAAGAGTATTCTTAGAATTAGGACACAAAGAAGGAACAACAAATTCCTTATTGAATTTGTTAGAATTCACAACTTTAGGCAAAAATGTAAATGAAGTCTGCAAAACAGCTTTATCTTGATGGAAACTCAGATAAAGAAACTCACAAAAGAGCAGACAATTCAGAAACTCTTCTAGCAGAAGAGATAGCCAAAAGAAATAACACTTGAAGGTAATTCATAATCAGAGAATGCATAGGCTCAAAAGGAGGAGTCTGAAAAAAACTTCAAAACTAAGTTGAATCTCCAAGGAGGAGAAATAGATTAAATAACAGGTTTGATACAAATCAAAACCTGAACAAAACAGTGAATATCAGGAAATTTAGCAATCTTTCTATGAAATAAGACAGAAAGAGTAGAAATGTATCCTTCAAAGTATTTGCAGATAATCCCTTCTCCAAAACATCCGGAAGAAACTGTAAAATCCTAGGAACTCTGAAAGAATGACAAGAATAATTATGAGTGGAACACCATGAAATATAGGTTTTCCAAACCCGATAATTTTTTTCCCTTGAAACAGACTTACGATCCTGTACCATAGTGCTAATAGTAAGGATACATTTTGAAACCTCTATGACTAAGTACTAAACGTTCAATTTCCATGCCTTCAAATGTAGAGATTTGAGATCTTGATATAAAAAACAGCCCTAGAGACAGAAGGTCTGGCCTTAAAGGAAGTGGCCAAGACTGGCAACTGGACATCTGGACAAGATCCACATATCAAAACCTGTGAGACCATGCTGGTGCTATCAGAAACACATGAGATTGCACCATTATGATCTTGAAGATTACCTTTGAAAGAAGAACCAGAGGTGGAAAAATATAAGCAGGTTGTTAAAAACCAAGGAACTGCTAAGGCATCCACCATCTCCGCCTGAGGATCCCTAAACCTGGAAAGGTATCTGGAAAGCTTCTTGTTTAGATGAGAGGCCATCAGATCTATTTCTGGAAGACACCACATCTGTACAAGATGAAAAAAACACACAACTGGATGGAGAGACCACTCCCCCGGATATAAAGTCTGATGGCTGAGAAAATCCACTGCCAAATTGTCTACACCTGGGATATGAATCGCAGAAATTAGACAAGAGTTGTATTCCACCTAAGAAAATATCCGAGATACTGCCTTCATAAGTGAAGGACTGTGAGTCCCTCCTTGATGATTGATATATGCCACTGTTATGATATTGTCTGTTTGAAAACAAATGTAAAAGTTATCTCTTCAATAGAGGTCACACCTGAAGAGCCCTGAAAATAGCACGTTCTATATATTCTAAAATATTAATTGGTAACCTTGAGGTTTCCAAACCCCTTGTGCCTTTAGAGACTCTCAGACAGCTCCCCAACCTGAAAAAACTTGCATCTGTTGAGAATACAGTCCAGGTAGGATGAACAAATGAGGCCCCCTGAACAATAAGGTGATAGTCCAACCACCAAATCAGAGAGTATAGAGTGCTGGGATTTAAGTATATCAGTTTTGATATCTGAAAATAATCCCTGCACCTTTGGTGCAACATGCAAAGCTATAGAGGCCTCAAACAAAAACAAGCAAAGAAGATCGCACCCGATGCTGCAGTCATGATACCTAAAACTTCCATGCACATAGCCACTGAAGGGACTAATAGAGACTGAAGGTTTAGACAAACTAAAATTAACTTCATTTGTCTCTAGTCTGTCAGAGAAAGAATCATAGACACTAAATCGTATCTGGAAACCTAAAAAGGTGACCCTTGTCTAAGGAATCAAGAAACTATTTTGTAAATTGATCCTCCAACCATGTCATTGAAGAAACCACACTAGTTGTTTCGAGTGAGATTCTGCTAAATGAAAAGATTTGAGCTAGTACCAAGATATTGTCCAAATAAGGAAACACCACAATACCCTGCTCTCTGATTACAGATAGAAGGGCACCGAGAACCTTTGAAAAGAATCTCTGAGCTGTCGCTAGGCCAAATGGAAGAGCGACAAATTGGTAATGCTTATCTAGAAAAGAGAATCTCAGAAAACTATAGCGGCCTGAATGAATCGAAATGTTAAGATAAACGTCCTGTAAGTCTATTGTGGATATGAAGTGACCTTGCTGAACAAAAGGCAGAATATTCCTCATAGTCACCATCTTGAATGTTGGGACTCTTACAAAACGATTTAAAAATGTCAGATCCAGAATTGTTCTGAACGAATCTTCTTTCTTTTGGATAATGAATAGATTTGAATAGAAACCCAAACTCCATTCCTGCAGAGGAACTGGAACAATCACCCCTGAAAACTCTAGATCTGAAATACTTTTTGAAAAACCTGAGCTTTTACAGGGTTTGTTGTAACATGGGAAAGAATCTTCCCATGGGACATGGGAGGTTTTATTCTGAATCCTATTCGATACCCCTGAGAAAACAATATTCTAAATCCACGGATTTTGAACAGAAACTGTCCAAATGTGTTGAAATAAATTCAATCTGCCCCCCCCCCCCCCACAAGTTGAACTGGTTTAAGGGCCGCACCTTCATGCAGTCTTAGGGGCTGAATTTGGTTTTATTTATAAGGCTTGGATTTATTCAAATTCGGAGTAGATCTCTAATTAGAGCCAGAGGCCTTAGGGAAAAAAACAATTGGGAGCATAAAATTACCCTTTCCCCCAGTAATAGTGGAGACAATAAAATCTAATAGAAAACCTAAAAAAATACTATCCTAAAATGATAAGATAGTAATCTAAATTTAGACACCATATCAGAGATTTAAGTCATAAAACTCTTCTAGTAAGAATGGCTAAAAATAAAGATTTTATATAAATTAAAATTACAAAAAATATAGCATCACAAATGAAATGATTAGCATGTTGAAGTAAAAGAACAATGCTTAGTCAATTCAAGATCTGATAACTAAACTGTCCAACCAAAAGGTTGAAACAGCAGCAACATCAGCCATAGAAATGGCAGGTTTAAGAATATAGCCAATATGTAAATATGCTTCTCTAAGATAGGATACAAACTTCCTATCTAAGGGATCCTTAAAAGAAGAAATATCTTCCATAAGATAGAAGTACGTTAGGCAAGAGTAGAAGTAGCCTCACCTTAGGGACTTTTACCCAAAAACTTTAGCCACAGGTAAAGTATATAGCTTTTTAAACCTAGCCATAATACACGTGTGATGCGCAGCAGCATTTAGCGGCCTTCTAAATACCAAAAAGCAACGCCAAAGCCATATATGTCTGCTATTTCTGAACAAAGGGGATCCCAGAGAAGCATTTACAACCATTTGTGCCATAATTACACAAGCTGTTTGTAAATGATTTCAGTGAGAAACCTAAAATTTGGAAAAATTTTACATTTTTTTCTTTATTTTATCGCATTTGGCGGTGAAATGGTGGTATGAAATATACCAAAATGGGCCTAGATCAATACTTTGGGTTGTCTACTACACTACACTAAAGCTAAAATTACCCCAAAAAGCTACCTACATGCTCCCTAATTAACCCCTTCACTGCTGGGCATAATACATGTGTGGTGCGCAATGGCATTTAGCGGCCTTCTAATTACTAAAAAGCAACTCCAAAGCCATATATGTCTGCTATTTCTGAACAGAGGGGATCCCAGAGAAAAATTTACAACCATTTATGCCATAATTGCACAAGCTGTTTGTAAATAATTTCAGTAAGAAACCTAAAGTTTGTAAAAAAAAATATGAAAAAGTGAACGATTTGTTTTATTTGATCACATTTGGTGGTGAAATGGTGGCATGAAATATACCGAAATTGGCCTAGATCAATACTTTGGGATGTCTTCTAAAAAAAAATATATACATGTTAAGGGATATTCAGGTATTCCTGAAAGATATCAGTGTTCCAATGTAACTAGCGCTAATTTAAAAAAAAAAAGTGGTTTGGAAATAGCAAAGTGCTACTTGTATTTATGGCCCTATAACTTGCAAAAAAAGGAAAGAACATGTAAACATTGGGTATTTCTAAACTCTGGACAAAATTTAGAAACTATTTAGCATGGGTGTTTTTTGGTGGTTGTAGATGTGTAACAGATTTTGGGGTCAAAGTTAGAAAAAGTGTGTTTTTTTCCATTTTTTCCTCATATTTTATCATTTTTTATAGTAAATTATAAGATATAATGAAAATAATGGTATCTTTAGAAAGTCCATTTAATGGCGAGAAAAACGATATATAATATGTGTGGGTACAGTAAATGAGTAAGAGGAAAATTACAGCTAAACACAAACACCTCAAAAATGTAAAAATAGCCTTGGTCCCAAACGGACAGAAAATGCAAAAGTGCTGTGGTGATTAAGGGGTTAAGGAAGAGTAATGTTGACCTCCATGTGCCTTAAATAGATGAACCTGACCCTAAACATGTGTTTAAGGGATATCCCAAAATAAGTGCATAACTCTTTATCTGATTCTTAGGATTTGCTCTGATTCAATGTTTTACCCTCACAATCCAGGTGACCAACATTAAGAGTAAAGGTTCAGATTCCGCTTTTAGTAAAGCTCAAGCTACAGATCTGCTTAAGGCTGTTCTTTTAGCTTTAGATCTGAAGAGTTTAAAGACCATAGGTCAACTGATATTGTTTAAGGTCTAGGCTAAAAGATGTTTCTATCTCTTTGGAGCTCTCAGATCTCAGTTCTGAGGAATAGACTGAGCCTGGTTAAAGATTTCTACCACAATCGAGGTTAAACCCCTTTTTTCTCTCTACTTTTTAGAAGTAGGTAAAATGTCTCAAAGTGGATGCAGTTATGTGGCTTTACAAGTCCACCACTGTTCCTGCAGAAGATGCTTTCTCTTTTAAGAGTCCTCTTTTAAATCCAGTTAGCTTTGAATTACTAAGGACAATCATTAAAAATCTGGAAAGTTTAAACATCAAGGGGTTAATTGAAAGGACACAGTAATGACTTACTATTTATAGGGAAGATTGGGGAGCATTAGACATCTTAAGAAAAGCTCAGATTACATGAACCAAAACCAGTTGACTGTTGTGGGATAATCTGTGGTGAAGTAATGCTGGAAGTTCCTTAAAAGGCACACAGTTTCGAATAGCTAACATACAGAACTGCTATGTGGAGCAGCCATTTAAAGGCTTCACTTAAGACATTAATTGGTATGTTTAGGTTTATAGCCAGTTGTATCTGAGTGAAATACATAAATACTGAATAGTGCAACCCCATGGAAATAATTGTTTCCTAATTCCAGATAAAAGGAAAGAAGTTGATGTTTTCTATATCAGAAATGTGACTCACAAGAACACTTTTTCTATATTGCTGAGACTAAAGAACTGTTGAGAAAGTTAGGATTAATTTGATTTTCAGTAATTTTTTTAGATACTGATGTGTCTAATCTTAAAAAGAATTGCAGTTTATGGGTTGATTTTTAATAAATTTGTCTTTTGAAAAGTTAGACAGAATTTGATATATATTCATTTTTACCCACGGGTTTCAACTATCTGTAGCATAGCATAGCATTTGTATTTGTTTTGTGTTTTGTACTGAGCTTTTGCACATTGATTATTTACGCCTGTAGCAAAGCATCGGATTCAGAGTATTTGGAATATTATGGCATTTAATGTTTTGCTTTTTCTTAAGGAGAGGTTTGCAACAGAGGAAGTTAAAGATACTGTATATATACATACACACGTCACATACTTGAAAACTCATACTTGAAAACGAGAGAAATCTCAATGTATGTATCCTTCCTGGTAAAATATTTTATAAATATATATATATATACACACACACACACACATATAGCTATAGATATAGATATATATATACAAACACACACATATAGCTATATATATATATATATATATATACACACACACACACACACACATATATAGCTATAGAGAGATAGAGAGAGATAGAGAGAGAGAGAGAGAGAGAGATAGAGAGAGAGAGATAGAGAGAGATAGAGAGAGAGAGAAAGAGAGAGAAATATAGCATTAAGAACGAGTGGAAAAAAGTGAAGAGATATAAGAGAGGAGTGTAAAGAGAAGATATGGCATGAGAGAGAAGGGAGGAGGTAAAACTAGAGATTGAAGAGCGGAGGGAGTGGAGAAAGATAGATGAGAGATGATAATTATAATTTTTTTTATATGACCTCACATTAATGTCAGCACTCTGTTTTCTCTCAGTTCAACAACTTCCTTTTTCTTTCTAGCTGTTGTCTTCCCCAGAACCCTTGTTGATGTTGCTAACTGCTATGCACTTATTTTTTGTTAATTTATTACTGTATGTATCATTATTTCATTTATGGTATAAAACAAAAACTATATTAAAAAATGACTGCACAATAAGGTGTTTCACATTGGCTAAACATATGCAAAGAGGGGGGTTAATGGGTGGGATCAAAAGTGGCGGGTAACATTCTGGTCTGGCTAGTAGCTTAGGGCTTGACATTTTGAGCAATGTGCAGAGGCGTAACTAGAAACCACAGGGCCCAGGTGCAAGAATCTAAGAAGGGCCCCCTCCCCCACACACACAAAAAAGTGAATTTGATACATATCTTTTTTTTTTTTACATTTAACACAGAAAAAAAATGTGAATCGGATTACGTCTACAAAAGGAGGTACCCTGCGCTCACAGTCTGTGAGATGGGCTGACCCCCTATTACTGTATATAGTGACAATGTTTAACCCACCAGTACTGTATATAGTGAGTCAGTGACACAGTCTGTAATCTGCTGGTGAGATGGCTGGCCTGACCTTACCCGCCCCAGTACTTTATAAAGTGACCACAGTAGTCTGTGACATGGTCCAGCCCCCCCTTACTGTATATAGTGGTACTGTATAGACTGACACTGTTTACTGTGAGCCCTTTTTTGTTTTTTGCAAAACAGTTAACCTGAACTCTGAGGTCAAGCCAACCTTGCACGTTAACTTTAATTGCGCTCAAGCAATCGTGTTTACTTTCAACTTATAATACGAGTGGCAACCCGATGCGTGCAAACACCCGCAATAAATCCCTTTTTGCTTGCGTGTAAATGTTAACGTGCCACTCGTAATCTGGTCCTAAATAGGAGAAAAATATAGGGTAAACTGTACCATTACCTTTGCTTTGTAGTATATGCATAAGAGGTTAATTTTTTTAAACAGCAAAAGATATGTGTATACATATGTATAAGGGGTTAATTTTACAAATAGCAACAGATATGTGTGAATATTCATTAGGGTTAATTTTTTAGACAGCAAAAAATATTTGTGTATATATCCCAAAGGAGTACATTTTATAAACAGCAACATATGTGTATTAGTGTATGTATGAATACAAACATAATTTATGTAAGAACTTACCTGATAAATTCATTTCTTTCATAGTGGCAAGAGTCCATGAGCTAGTGATGTATGGGATATACATTCCGACCAGGAGGGGGCAAAGTTTCCCAAACCTCAAAATGCCTATAAATACACCCCCCACCTCACTCATACTTCAGTTTAACGTATAGCCAAGTGAGGTGTAAAAAAAAAAAAATGAAGTAAAAAGCATACAAAAAGAGGAACTGGAAAAAATAATGTGCTTTATACAAAAAAATCATAACCACAAAAAATAGGGTGGGTTTCATGGATTTTTGCCACTATGAAAGAAATGAATTTATCAAGTAAGTTCTTACATAAATTATGTTTTCTTTCATGTAAGTGGCAAGAGTCCATGAGCTAGTGATGTATGGGATATAATACCCAAGATGTGGAAGTCCACGAGTCACTAGAGAGCGAGGGATAAAATAAAAACAGCTAATTCCGCTGAGAAATTAAATCCAAACAAATAATTGTTTTCTTAAAAAATTCAGAAAAACGCAAATCATTAGACTCAAACTGAGACAACTGCCTAAAGAACATTTCTACCAAAGGCTGCTTCCGAAGAAGCAAACACATCAAAATTTAGTATGCAAAGAAGACCAAGTTGCTGCTTTGCAAATTTGATCAACTGAAAGGACCAGTCAACACATTAGATTTGCATAATCAACAAATGCAAGATATCAAGACAATGTAATAGCACTTAGTCTAAACTTCAAATGAGTAGTAGTTTTTTTTATAACAAATTTCAAAGTTATGTATATTTCCACTCCCCTTGTACCATGTGATAGCAATCAGCCAATCACAAATGCATATACGTATAGTCTGTGAATTCTTGCACATGCTCAATAGGATCTGGTGACTCAAAAATTGTAAATATAAAATACTGTGCACTTTTTTTTAATGGAAGTAAATTGGAAAGTTGTTTAAAATTACATGCTGTATCTGATTTATGAAAATTTGATTTAACCTGAGTGTCCCTTGAAGCTTCATTCTTAAGGGCCCTAGAAGTTGCAACTGATCTGAGGTAATTCTCTGAGGCGGAGACTGCTCCGCCTCCAAATAAGCTTTGTGAATCAAAAGTCTTAACCAAGAAGCCAGAGAAATAGCAGAAGCTTTCTGACCTTTCCTAGAGCCAGAAAAAAATAACAAATAGACTAGAAGTCTTTTTGAAATCTTTAGTAGCCTCAAAATAATATTTCAAAGCTCTTACCACATCCAAAGAATGTAAAGACCTTTCAAGAATATTCTTAGGATTAGGACACAAAGAAGGAACAACAATTTCCCTATTGATGTTGCTAGAATTAACAACTTTAGGCAAAAATTCAAATGAAGTCTGCAAAACAGCTTCATCTTGATGGAAAATCAGATAAGGAGACTCACAAGAGAGAGCAGACAATTCAGAAACTCTTCTAGCAAAAGAGATAGTCAAAAGAAATAATACTTTCCAAGAAAGCAATTTAATATCCAGAGAATGCATAGGGGCACATTTATCAAGCTCCAGATGGAGCTTGAGGGCCCGTGCTTCAGGCGAGCCTGCAGGCTTGCCAGAAACAGCTAAAGACCGCTGATCCATAACCTGTCCACCTGCTCTGAGCAGGCGGACAGACATCGCTGCAATTCAACCCAATCAAGTGCAATCAGGTTGATTGACACCCCCCTGCTGGTGGCTGATTGGCCGCGAATCTGCAGGGGGCGGCGTTGCACCAGCAGCTCACAAGAGCTGCTGGTGCAATGCTGAATACGGAGAGCGTATTGCTCTCCGCATTTAGCTAGGTCTGGCGGACCTGATCCACACTGTCGGATCAGGTCCGCCAGACCTTTAATAAATATCCCCCACAGGCTCAAAAGGAGGAGCCTGTAAAGTTTTCAAAACCAAATTGAGACTCCAAGGAGGAGAAATTGATTTAATTACAGGTTTGATATGAATCAAAGCCTGAACAAAACAGTGAATGTCAGGAAGTTTAGCAATCTTTCTATGAAATAAAACAGAAAGAGCAGAAATTTGTCCTTTCAAAGTATTTGCAGACAACCCCTTATCCAAACCATCCTGAAGAAACTGAGTTGAACACCATGAAATATAGATTTTCCAAACCCGATAATTTTTTTTCCTTGAAACAGACTTACGAGTCTGTATCATAGTTCTAATCACTGAGTCAGAGAAACCTCTATGAGACTAAGCACTATGCATTCAATTTCCATGCCATCAAATTTAGAGATTTGAGATCCTGATGGAAAACGGCCCCTGAGACAGAAGGTCTGGCCTTAAAGGGAGTGGCCAAGGCTGGCAACTGGACATCCTGACAAGGTCCGCATATCAAAACCTGAGAGGCCAAGCTGGTGCTATAAGAAACACATAAGATCGTTCCATTATGATCTTGGAGATCACCCTTGGAAGAAGAACCAGAGGCGGAAAAATGTAAGCAGGGTGGTAAAACCAAGGAACTGCTAGAGCATCCACCATCTCCGCCTGAGGATCCTTGGACCTGGAAAGGTATCTTGGAAGCTTCTTGTTCAGACGCGAGGCCATCAGATCTATTTCTGGAGGACCCCACATCTGTACCAATTGAAAAAACACATCTGAATGGAGAGACCACTCTCCTGGATAAAAAGTCTGACGACTGAGATAATCTGCTTCCCAATTGTCTACTCCTGGAATATGAATTGCAGAAATTTGACAAGAGTTGGATTTCACCCAAGAAAGTATCAGAGATACTTCTTTCATTGCTGAAGGACTGTGAGTCCCCCCTTGATGATTGCCATATGCCACTGTAGTGGCATTGTCTGTCTGAAATTGAATAAAAGTTCTCTTCAATAGAGGCCAAGCCTGAAGAGCTCTGAAAATAGCACAGAGTTCTAAAATATTGATTGGTAACCTCGCCTCCTGAGGTTCCCAAACCCCTTGTGCTGTCAGAGACCCCCAGACAGCTCCCCAACCCAAAAGACTTGCATCTGTTGTGATCACAATCCAGGAAGGATGAACAAAGGAGGCCCCTTGAACAATAAGGTTATGGTTTACCACCAAGTCAGAGAGTGTTGAATGTTGGGATATAAGTATATCAATTATGATATCTGAGTATAATCCCTGCACAATTGGTGCAACATGCAAAGTTGTAGAGGAAAGGGGATCGCGTCCGATGCTGCAGTCATGAGACCTAAAACTTCCATGCACATAGCCACTGTCCAACCAAAAAGTTGAAGCAGCAGCAACATCAGCCATAGAAATAGCAAGTCTAAGAATATAGCCAGTATGTAAATATGCCTTCCTAAGATAAGATTCAATCTTCCTATCTAAAAGATCCTTAAAAGAAGTACTATCTTCCATAGGAATAGTAGTACGTTTGGCAAGAGTAGAAATACCGCCATCAACCTTAGGGACTTTCTCCCAAAGCTAAGGATAAAAAGAAGTACCAGGTTTAGACCATTCCTTAGAAATCATTAGAGATAGCATCTGGAATAGGAAAAACTTCAGAGGTAACCTCAGAAGTCTTAAACACAGAATTCAAATGTTTGCTATTCTTGTTATCAGGAGGACTAGATTCCTCAACACCCAAAGTAAACAGTACTTCCTTTAACAAAGAATGAATATATTCAATCTTAAAAAGAAAGGTTGATTTATCAATTTCAGTGTCTGAAGTAGGATCCTCTGAGCCAGAGAAATCCTCATCAGCAGAAAAACATAATTTATGTAAGAACTTACCTGATAAATTCATTTCTTTCATATTAGCAAGAGTCCATGAGCTAGTGACGTATGGGATATACATTCCTACCAGGAGGGGCAAAGTTTCCCAAACCTCAAAATGCCTATAAATACACCCCTCACCACACCCACAATTCAGTTTAACGAATAGCCAAGAAGTGGGGTGATAAAAAAGTGCGAAAGCATATAAAATAAGGAATTGGAATAATTGTGCTTTATACAAAATCATAACCACCACAAAAAAAGGGCGGGCCTCATGGACTCTTGCTAATATGAAAGAAATGAATTTATCAGGTAAGTTCTTACATAAATTATGTTTTCTTTCATGTAATTAGCAAGAGTCCATGAGCTAGTGACGTATGGGATAATGATTACCCAAGATGTGGATCTTTCCACACAAGAGTCACTAGAGAGGGAGGGATAAAATAAAGACAGCCAATTCCTGCTGAAAATAATCCACTCCCAAAATAAAGTTTAATGAAAAACATAAGCAGAAGATTCAAACTGAAACCGCTGCCTGAAGTACGTTTCTACCAAAAACTGCTTCAGAAGAAGAAAATACATCAAAATGGTAGAATTTAGTAAAAGTATGCAAAGAGGACCAAGTTGCTGCTTTGCAAATCTGATCAACCGAAGCTTCATTCCTAAACGCCCAGGAAGTAGAAACTGACCTAGTAGAATGAGCTGTAATCCTCTGAGGCGGAGTTTTACCCGACTCAACATAGGCAAGATGAATTAAAGATTTCAACCAAGATGCCAAAGAAATGGCAGAAGCTTTCTGGCCTTTTCTAGCACCGGAAAAAATAACAAATAGACTAGAAGTCTTTCGGAAAGACTTAGTAGCTTCAACATAATATTTCAAAGCTCTAACAACATCCAAAGAATGCAACGATTTCTCCTTAGAATTCTTAGGATTAGGACATAATGAAGGAACCACAATTTCTCTACTAATGTTGTTGGAATTCACAACTTTAGGTAAAAATTCAAAAGAAGTTCGCAACACCGCTTTATCCTGATGAAAAATCAGAAAAGGAGACTCACAAGAAAGAGCAGATAATTCAGAAACTCTTCTGGCAGAAGAGATGGCCAAAAGGAACAAAACTTTCCAAGAAAGTAATTTAATGTCCAATGAATGCATAGGTTCAAACGGAGGAGCTTGAAGAGCTCCCAGAACCAAATTCAAACTCCAAGGAGGAGAAATTGACTTAATGACAGGTTTTATACGAACAATGAATATCAGGAAGAATAGCAATCTTTCTGTGAAAAAGAACAGAAAGAGCAGAGATTTGACCTTTCAAGGAACTTGCGGACAAACCCTTATCTAAACCATCCTGAAGAAACTGTAAAATTCTCGGTATTCTAAAAGAATGCCAAGAAAAATGATGAGAAAGACACCAAGTGTCAGGAACCTAGCTCCTTCTAGGACCCAGCGGAATCCTTCAAGCAACAAACTTGCAGCTTGCCTTTAAAAACCACGCCAAATCAATTCTCTTTGCTTAGTAATTTGGAGTACAAGGCTACCCTATTTACCTGAGCCTAACTACTTTGAATAACTTGTTTTCTGAACTTTTTTCCTCAGAGGAACTTTTTGATACTTTGTTCAACTTTAACTGGAATTCATCCAAACAACTGCAGTGTTCATTAACTTAGGAGCTGACATGCAATCAATTGAATGAACTGCCTGAACCAAACTGCAAGTATTATTCTATGTGTTCTAATGCTTTGTTACTTGGAGAACTTTTACTGTGTAGTTGTATTTAAAGGAGAGTTACCACAGAACTTGTCACTGAAAATCTGGCTTTAACCCTTATTGAAACATCCTGACTGCAGATTAATAAACAACACAGCTTCCACAGTGAAACTGGAACTTCCACAGAACAGGCTGTGCATTCATTACAGCTCTGCCACACTACAAGTGCAACACAAGACAAGGTACAAGTAATCTCTGCAAATAAAATAGCAATACTGCATGAGCATATGTATAACTGTTAACAGAACCTGGTTACTAGTTAAATATTTATGTGTTACACTGCATAAGACTCTGAGAGTTAATAGAACCATTGCTACACCTGCAACTTAAGAACTAAAGCTAACTTAATATTGAGAGCAATTTCTACAAATCCTATTCAAGTTTGCTTAACCCTAACTGCATAATCTGGGGTGTGGCAAAATAAACCACTAAACTATCACTATTAGGTGAGAATATCACTAAGCCATAGTGATATTCCTTTACAATAGTGAAACAAAACAATTATTAATAAATTAAGATCTGTGAATTGTGTTCCATCGTTAATTTTATATTTGTAGCCTGACATATTACTAAGCCTTAAAAATGGAGCCACCAGATCTACCACAGATAGTTTACAACCTCTCCCAAAAGGTTGATCAGCTTGCTCAGGCGGTTCATGATTTACAAATTGAAAATCAGTCTTTAAGGGGAATTATAAGAGACTCACTTACTACTCATACTGCACCACCTCAGCAAACACCTGAACCTTCAGTTTCACTACCAGAGCTCTTTTCTGGAAACAGGAAGCAGTATAGGCAGTTTAAGAATTCATGTCATTTACTTTATAATCTACGACCTCGCAGTTATCCCACAGAGAGGATCAAGGTATTCAGTACTATTTCATTCCTGAGGGGTGAGCCAAGAATCTGGGCTGACAATCTGTGCGAACATAATGACCCAGTGCTAGGATCCCTTTCTGATTTTTTCACATGTATGGATGATCTTTTTCACGACACTGATGTACAAATGTCCGCTGAAGCCTCCATGAGGAACCTTAAGCAAGCCAAGAGACCCGTGGAGGAGTACATCACGGAATTCAAATTATACGCAGCTGATTCGGAATGGAGTCAGATTGCACTTCGAAACCAGTTCCGTTTAGGCCTCTCGGAGAGCTTGAAAGATGAAATCGCCAGGATAGAACTCCCAAAAACCCTAGAAGGAATGATGAATGCTGCAAAACAATTGGATCGCAGACTGCGAGAAAGGAAGGCAGAAAGGTTTTCTGCAGATGTCCGACCAAAACCTTCTATCTATTCCCCACCTCAACCAACCCAACATAGTAAACAAACAGCTGTTCCCATGGAGATCGGAATAGCCCGTGGTCCTTTAACAACAGAAGAAAGATACCGCAGGAAGAGTAATAATCTGTGCATGTATTGCGCCAATCCTACACATTCAGTCCAGGAGTGTCCCATTTTACAGAAAAACAAGAAATGTAAGTTCAAAGTTACAAGTTCTTTATTAAACACCACTAAAACTAAAACTTATTGCATGTTAACTCTCTCCATACAGTGGGACCAAGATCAGCTGACTACTGAAGCCATCATAGACTCGGGAGCTTATGGATGCTTTATTGATTATAATGTTGTAAAGCAAAATAAAATACCCCTTATAAAAAAGCATACTCCATTTTCTTTTCATATGATTGACGGTTCAGAACCTAAAACTGGCCCTATCACACACCATACCACACCGTTAACAGTTACTACAGCAGGACACACAGAACACCTCTCATTTGATGTTGTCTCGTCACCACATTTCCCAGTGGTTTTGGGTATTAGTTGGCTCAAATTACATAATCCAGTTATCCACTGGTCACTATCTTCCATAAAATTTGATTCAGTCTATTGTAAAACAACATGTTTCCACAAACATGTTCTACTCCAGACCGGAATAGCTACAGAAAAACCTGAGTTGCAAATTCCTTCACCTTATGCAGATTTCAAGGATGTATTCAGTAAAGTAGAAGCTGAGAACTTGCCTCCTCATCGTGCATACGATTGTCCAATACAACTTCAACCTGGTTCTTCCATCCCTTATGGACACTTGTACCCTCTCTGCAAGCCAGAATTGGATCATTTAAAGGAGTATCTCGAAGAAAATTTACGGAAAGGATTTATCAGAGCATCAACATCACCAGCAGGTGCCGGAATTTTTTTTGTGCGGAATAAGGATTCATCATTACGTCCCATAATCGATTACAGAGAACTCAACAAACGCACAATAAAAAATCGTTACCCACTCCCATTAATCCCAGAACTAATCGAAAGGTTATCTGAGGCAACTATATACACGAAACTCGATTTAAGGGGAGCCTATAACTTAGTGAGGATAAAAGAAGGACACGAATGGTTGACCGCATTCAGGACAAGGTATGGCCTTTATGAGTACCTTGTCATGCCGTTTGGACTGTGCAACGCACCCGCCACTTTTCAACACTTCATAAACGATGTGTTCAGAGATCTCTTAGACATCTGTCTTGTGATATACCTAGACGATATTTTGATTTATTCTAAAAATGAAACAGAACACAAAACACACGTGCGATGGGTACTGTCTAGGCTCCGAGAGCATAAACTGTATGCTAAGTTGGAGAAATGCATATTCCATACCAAGCATGTGTCATTCCTTGGATATGATATCTCACCAACAGGTATCACTATGCAAAAACAAAAAGTAGACGCTGTCAAAAATTGGTTAATACCCAAGTCCAGAAAGGAACTCCAAAAATTCCTAGGTTTTGCAAACTACTATAGGAAATTCATTAGAAACTTTTCCAAGATAGCAAAACCACTGACGAAATTAACCAGCATTAACTCATCTTATAACTGGGATCCAGACGCTAATTCAGCTTTTGAATATTTAAAGGATAGTTTTACATCAGCACCCATTCTAAGATTTCCGAACCCCGAACACCACTATGTGTTGGAAGTTGATTCCTCTGATTTTGCCTTAGGCTCAGTTCTCTCTCAACAGGAAACACCAAACGATCCCATCCATCCAGTTTCTTACTTCTCACAGATGATGTCAACAGCTGAAAGAAATTATTCCATAGGAGATAAAGAACTCCTCGCAATAAAAAGATCACTGGAACACTGGAGGCATCTTCTCGAAGGTACCAAGTTTCCTATTACCATTTTCACTGATCACAGGAACCTACTTTATTTAGAAAACAACAAAACTCTTTCAGCAAGACAGGTCCGTTGGAGTTTATTCTTCTCGCGCTTCAACTTCAATATTGTATATAGACCTGCCTCCAGGAATGGTAAAGCAGATGCTCTGTCTCGCCTACCTGAGAAACCTAAAACAACAACCCAAAATACCACTATCTTACCTACCGAATGTTTTGTAGGTCTAACCACCGATGTGATAACCGAAATCAAACGTCATTGTCTCAAGGAGCCGGAGCTACCTCACTCTTCTGTACATAAGATTGATGACCTGTACTACCATGAAGGGAAATTATACATTCCCAAAGCATTGCGAATAAATTTGCTCAAGTTATACCATGACTCTCCATTAGCCGGACACCCAGGAATTTACCGAACCTTGGAACAGCTTTCACGGGATTGTTGGTGGCCAAAAATGAAAGAATCCATCCGAGACTATATCTTAACTTGTGCCATTTGTGCCACTTCGAAATCCGAGAGAAGAGCTCCGTATGGATTATTAACTCCATTACCAGTACCGAAGAGACCCTGGTACCATCTATCGATGGATTTCATAGTGGATTTACCTGAATCAAATAAACAGACAACAATCCTAGTGGTCATAGATATATTTACTAAGATGGCCCATTTTGTGCCGTATCACAAAGTACCCACATCCTCTGAGACAGCACATTTATTCATAGATAACATACTCAAGCTACATGGGTTACCAAAGATAATAACCACCGATAGAGGAACACAATTCACCTCACATTTCTGGACAAAACTTTGTGACTTAACACAGATCGATCATCGTTTCTCGACATCATTTCACCCTCAGACCAATGGTCAATCAGAGAGACTGAATCAATGGCTGGAACAATATCTTCGGTGCTATTGTTCCTACCATCAAGAACATTGGATGAACTTCCTCTCCATGGCTGAATTTGCCTATAACAATGCTGTAAACTCATCTACAAAATCTACACCATTTTATGCAAATTATGCCTACCATCCAACAATATCTTTCATTGCAACAGACACCTTAAATTCACCCTTAATCGATGATCTACATGATTCCTTACAAGACAATTTCCGCTTTATTGAGGAGAACATAAAAAATGCTCAGCTCACTCAAAAGCATTATTACGACCTCAAGAGAAGACCACCACCTACATACGCCATAGGTGATCTCGTTTGGCTATCCACCAAAAACATGAAATTACAGATACCGAGTAAGAAACTCTCGGGTCTGTTCATAGGACCATTCCCTATAGTTAGAATTGTCAATGAAAACGCAATGACTCTTAAATTACCTGATAGTATTAAGGTCCACCCCACATTTCATGTGTCACTATTGAAACCATACAGAGCCACTCGTCACTCTCAACTCATTCTTCCACCACCTCCTCAGGCACTGGATCCAGACGAATATGAAGTGCATTCCCTGCTGGATTCCAGGTTCCATAGAGATGAATTACAATATCTGGTACGCTGGAAAAATTATTCAGCTGATGACGACACATGGGAACCTGCAACCAATCTTAGAGCTCAACGGCTGGTCACTCTCTTCCATCGCAGAAATCCAAATCGTCCCAGACCGGCAACTGTGGGACCGTTGCCCTGAGTGGGGGGTCATGTCAGGAACCTAGCTCCTTCTAGGACCCAGCGGAATCCTTCAAGCAACAAACTTGCAGCTTGCCTTTAAAAACCACGCCAAATCAATTCTCTTTGCTTAGTAATTTGGAGTACAAGGCTACCCTATTTACCTGAGCCTAACTACTTTGAATAACTTGTTTTCTGAACTTTTTTCCTCAGAGGAACTTTTTGATACTTTGTTCAACTTTAACTGGAATTCATCCAAACAACTGCAGTGTTCATTAACTTAGGAGCTGACATGCAATCAATTGAATGAACTGCCTGAACCAAACTGCAAGTATTATTCTATGTGTTCTAATGCTTTGTTACTTGGAGAACTTTTACTGTGTAGTTGTATTTAAAGGAGAGTTACCACAGAACTTGTCACTGAAAATCTGGCTTTAACCCTTATTGAAACATCCTGACTGCAGATTAATAAACAACACAGCTTCCACAGTGAAACTGGAACTTCCACAGAACAGGCTGTGCATTCATTACAGCTCTGCCACACTACAAGTGCAACACAAGACAAGGTACAAGTAATCTCTGCAAATAAAATAGCAATACTGCATGAGCATATGTATAACTGTTAACAGAACCTGGTTACTAGTTAAATATTTATGTGTTACACTGCATAAGACTCTGAGAGTTAATAGAACCATTGCTACACCTGCAACTTAAGAACTAAAGCTAACTTAATATTGAGAGCAATTTCTACAAATCCTATTCAAGTTTGCTTAACCCTAACTGCATAATCTGGGGTGTGGCAAAATAAACCACTAAACTATCACTATTAGGTGAGAATATCACTAAGCCATAGTGATATTCCTTTACAATAGTGAAACAAAACAATTATTAATAAATTAAGATCTGTGAATTGTGTTCCATCGTTAATTTTATATTTGTAGCCTGACACCAAGAAATATAAGTCTTCCAGACTCTATAATATATCTCTCTAGATACAGATTTACGAGCCTGTAACATAGTATTAATCACAGAGTCAGAGAAACCTCTTTGACCAAGAATCAAGCGTTCAATCTCCATACCTTTAAATTTAAGGATTTCAGATCCTGATGGAAAAAAGGACCTTGTGACAGAAGGTCTGGTCTTAACGGAAGAGTTCACGGTTGGCAAGAGGCCATCCGGACAAGATCCGCATACCAAAACCTGTGAGGCCATGCCGGAGCTACCAGCAGAACAAACGAGCATTCCTTCAGAATCTTGGAGATTACTCTTGGAAGAAGAACTAGAGGCGGAAAGATATAAGCAGGATGATACTTCCAAGGAAGTGATAATGCATCCACTGCCTCCGCCTGAGGATCCCGGGATCTGGACAGATACCTGGGAAGTTTCTTGTTTAGATGAGAGGCCATCAGATCTATTTCTGGAAGTTCCCACATTTGAACAATCTGAAGAAATACCTCTGGGTGAAGAGACCATTCGCCCGGATGCAACGTTTGGCGACTGAGATAATCCGCTTCCCAATTGTCTATACCTGGGATATGAACCGCAGAGATTAGACAGGAGCTGGATTCCGCCCAAACCAAAATTCGAGATACTTCTTTCATAGCCAGAGGACTGTGAGTCCCTCCTTGATGATTGATGTATGCCACAGTTGTGACATTGTCTGTCTGAAAACAAATGAACGATTCTCTCTTCAGAAGAGGCCAAAACTGAAGAGCTCTGAAAATTGCACGGAGTTCCAAAATATTGATCGGTAATCTCACCTCCTGAGATTCCCAAACTCCTTGTGCCGTCAGAGATCCCCACACAGCTCCCCAACCTGTGAGACTTGCATCTGTTGAAATTACAGTCCAGGTCGGAAGCACAAAAGAAGCCCCCTGAATTAAACGATGGTGATCTGTCCACCACGTTAGAGAGTGTCGAACAATCGGTTTTAAAGATATTAATTGAGATATCTTTGTGTAATCCTTGCACCATTGATTCAGCATACAGAGTTGAAGAGGTCGCATGTGAAAACGAGCAAAGGGGATCGCGTCCGATGCAGCAGTCATAAGACCTAGAATTTCCATGCATAAGGCTACCGAAGGGAATGATTGTGACTGAAGGTTTCGACAAGCTGAAATCAATTTTAGACGTCTCTTGTCTGTTAAAGACAGAGTCATGGACACTGAATCTATCTGGAAACCCAGAAAAGTTACCCTTGTCTGAGGAATCAATGAACTTTTTGGTAAATTGATCCTCCAACCATGATCTTGAAGAAACAACACAAGTCGATTCGTATGAGATTCTGCTAAATGTAAAGACTGAGCAAGTACCAAGATATCGTCCAAATAAGGAAATACCACAATACCCTGTTCTCTGATTACAGACAGAAGGGCACCGAGAACCTTTGTAAAAATTCTTGGAGCTGTAGCTAGGCCAAACGGCAGAGCCACAAACTGGTAATGCTTGTCCAGAAAAGAGAATCTCAGGAACTGATAATGATCTGGATGAATCGGAATATGCAGATATGCATCCTGTAAATCTATTGTGGACATATAATGCCCTTGCTGAACAAAAGGCAAGATAGTCCTTACAGTTACCATCTTGAACGTTGGTATCCTTACATAACGATTCAATATTTTTAGATCCAGAACTGGTCTGAAGGAATTCTCCTTCTTTGGTACAATGAAGAGATTTGAATAAAACCCCATCCCCTGTTCCGGAACTGGAACTGGCATAATTACTCCAGCCAACTCTAGATCTGAAACACAATTCAGAAATGCTTGAGCTTTCACTGGATTTACTGGGACACGGGAAAGAAAAAATCTCTTTGCAGGAGGTCTCATCTTGAAACCAATTTTTAACAGAATTGATCCAAATTTCTTTGAAAAAACGTAACCTGCCCCCTACCAGCTGAGCTGGAATGAGGGCCGCACCTTCATGTGGACTTAGAAGCAGGCTTTGCCTTTCTAGCAGGCTTGGATTTATTCCAGACTGGAGATGGTTTCCAAACTGAAACTGCTCCTGAGGACGAAGGATTAGGCTTTTGTTCTTTGTTGAAACGAAAGGAACGAAAACGATTATTAGCCCTGTTTTTACCCTTAGATTTTTTATCCTGTGGTAAAAAAGTTCCTTTCCCACCAGTAACAGTTGAGATAATAGAATCCAACTGAGAACCAAATAATTTGTTACCCTGGAAAGAAATGTAAAGTAGAGTTGATTTAGAAGCCATATCAGCATTCCAAGTCTTAAGCCATAAAGCTCTTCTAGCTAAAATAGCTAGAGACATAAACCTGACATCAACTCTGATAATATCAAAAATGGCATCACAGATAAAATTATTAGCATGCTGAAGAAGAATAATAATATCATGAGAATCATGATCTGTTACTTGTTGCGCTAAAGTTTCCAACCAAAAAGTTGAAGCTGCAGCAACATCAGCCAATGATATAGCAGGTCTAAGAAGATTACCTGAACACAGATAAGCTTTTCTTAGAAAGGATTCAATTTTCCTATCTAAAGGATCCTTAAACGAAGTACCATCTGACGTAGGAATAGTAGTACGTTTAGCAAGGGTAGAAATAGCCCCATCAACTTTAGGGATTTTGTCCCAAAATTCTAATCTGTCAGACGGCACAGGATATAATTGCTTAAAACGTTTAGAAGGAGTAAATGAATTACCCAATTTATCCCATTCTTTGGAAATTACTGCAGAAATAGCATTAGGAACAGGAAAAACTTCTGGAATAACCACAGGAGATTTAAATACCTTATCTAAACGTTTAGAATTAGTATCAAGAGGACCAGAATCCTCTATTTCTAAAGCAATTAGTACTTCTTTAAGTAAAGAACGAATACATTCCATTTTAAATAAATATGAAGATTTATCAGCATCAATCTCTGAGACAGAATCCTCTGAACCAGAAGAGTCATCAGAATCAGAATGATGATGTTCATTTAAAAATTCATCTGTAGGGAGAGAAGTTTTAAAAGATTTTTTACGTTTACTAGAAGGAGAAATAACAGACATAGCCTTCTTTATGGATTCAGAAACAAAATCTCTTATGTTATCAGGAACATTCTGCACCTTAGATGTTGAAGGAACTGCAACAGGCAATGGTACTTTACTAAAGGAAATATTATCTGCATTAACAAGTTTGTCATGACAATTAATACAAACAACAGCCGGAGGAATAGCTACCAAAAGTTTACAGCAGATACACTTAGCTTTGGTAGATCCAGCACTAGACAGAGATTTTCCTGTAGTATCTTCTGACTCAGATGCAACGTGAGACATCTTGCAATATGTAAGAGAAAAAACAACATATAAAGCAAAATTGATCAAATTCCTTAAATGACAGTTTCAGGAATGGGAAAAAATGCCAAAGAACAAGCTTCTAGCAACCAGAAGCAATGAAAAAATGAGACTGAAATAATGTGGAGACAAAAGCGACGCCCATATTTTTTAGCGCCAAATCAGACGCCCACATTATTTGGCGCCTAAATGCTTTTGGCGCCAAAAATGACGCCACATCCGGAACGCCAACATTTTTGGCGCAAAATAACGTCAAAAAATGACGCAACTTCCGGCGACACGTATGACGCCGGAAACGGAAAAGAATTAGAAAAATGATTAATTGAAGTGCATTATCCCAAATATGAAACTGACTGTCTGAAAAATAAGGAATGTTGAACATTCTGAGTCAAGGCAAATAAATGTTTGAATACATATATTTAGAACTTTATAAACAAAGTGCCCAACCATAGCTTAGAGTGTCACAGAAAATAAGATTTACTTACCCCAGGACACTCATCTACATGTTTGTAGAAAGCCAAACCAGTACTGAAACGAGAATCAGCAGAGGTAATGGTATATATAAGAGTATATCGTCGATCTGAAAAGGGAGGTAAGAGATGAATCTCTACGACCGATAACAGAGAACCTATGAAATAGACCCCGTAGAAGGAGATCACTGCATTCAAATAGGCAATACTCTCCTCACATCCCTCTGACATTCACTGCACGCTGAGAGGAAAACCGGGCTCCAACTTGCTGCGGAGCGCATATCAACGTAGAATCTAGCACAAACTTACTTCACCACCTCCATCGGAGGCAAAGTTTGTAAAACTGAATTGTGGGTGTGGTGAGGGGTGTATTTATAGGCATTTTGAGGTTTGGGAAACTTTGCCCCTCCTGGTAGGAATGTATATCCCATACGTCACTAGCTCATGGACTCTTGCTAATTACATGAAAGAAATACTTCAGTATGCTGTTGATCAATACAAACATCATCAGATTTATGAGAAGTTAGGAGAGACCTTTTACGTTTATTTGAAGGCGGAATTGTAGTCATAGGGGTCCATTTATTAATGTGTGGACGTACATGATTTGATATAGCGGATCGTGTCCACTGCACATCGATAAATGCTGACAGTATACGCTGTCACTGTCGGCATTTATCATTGCACCAGCAGTTCTTGTGAACTGTTATGAACTGTTGGTGCAATACCAATACCCCTGCAGATTTGCGGCCATCATATTCGATCAGGCGGATTGCTGTCCATTACCTCAGAGGTGGCAGACGAGTGAAGGAGCAGCGGTCTTAGGACCGCTGTTTCTTAACTTCCTCTTCAGCCGGAACTGAAGCGAAGTGGGTCGGAGGCAGCATCCGCTGCTTCTTAAATAGACCCCAGAGCCTTCTCTATGGCTGCAGCAATATAATCTTTTATATCTACAGGAATATCATGTACATTAGACTGTGAAGGTTTAACAGCAGATGTATTTGCACTTATAGAAACATTATCAGCATGAAATTTCTCATAACAAGTGCCACATATTTGAGCTGAAGAAAGAAGATCAGCTAATTTACAACATACAAACTTAACTTTGGTAGATTTGTTTTCAGGCAACTTCAGAGCCAAGATCAGTTTAAAACATCTTGCAAAATGAAACAAAAAATAAAAAAAATAACATTTAAACAAAATATCCAATTTCTTCAAAATAGCAGTTTCAGGAATGGGAAAAAATGCTTATGAAAAAATACTTATATGCAAAACTGAAGCAAACATCATAGCCCTCTGTTACAAATGAAAGCAGAGAGCAAAAGAGGGAGAGGCTTAATATAGCAATTTTTTTTTGACGCCAAGAATGAAGCCAACAAAGATGACGCAAATGCAGAGAAAAAAACTTTTGCCGCCAAAGTTAATAGGAAATGACTCGATTCGTGTCATAACAGGCATGTGCCAAAAATATTTGCGCCAAGAATGACGCAATAAATAGAAGCATTTTGCATCATCGCGAGCTTAATTTGCCAGCGAAAATTTTGAAAAAACAGACCGAAGTTACAACTAGCTGGAACCCCAGGTAAGAAAAAAATTACTAAATTTATCCCAAAACATAATTTTCCATGCTAAAACTGTTAGACTGCAAAGGGAAATAAACATAGACCTGAATCATGGCAAATATATGCAATATATATTAAAACTTTAAAATATAAAGTGCCAAACATAGCTGAGAGTGTCTTAAAAAGAAATATACTTACCTGAAGGCACCCATCCACATATAGCAGACAGCCAAACCAGTACAGAAACATATCAGCAGAAGGAATGGTAGAGGAGTATAATGTCGATCTGTAAAGGGAGGTGGAAGATGAATCCCCACAACCGAATTTACAGAGAGCCTTAGAATAGATTTCCCATAAGTGAAAACATGGCATCATCAGGCAATACTCCCTTCACATCCTCAGACAAATACTTTGAGAGGAATTGGCCTTCAAAATGCTTAGAAGCGAATTTCACAGAAGAAATCAAGCACGACTTGGGAGGTGTATTTATAGGCATTTTGAGGTTTGGGAAACTTTTCCCCCTCCTGGTAGGAATGTATATCCCATACGTCACTAGCTCATGGACTCTTGCCAGTTACATGAAAGAAATATGTGTGTGTATAAATATGTACCCATAATATCATCAAATATGCAGATTAGTGCACATTCATAGGCAGGCCTGTCCCTAAGCAGTGGACGAGAGAGAGAGGTCTACAAAATAGGAATTCTTGTATATAAAACTATATATAGGGGCCAATTTATCATGGTCTGAATGGGACCAAATAAAACAGGAGTTAAGAAGCAGCGGTCTTCAGACCTCTGCTCCTTAACTCGTCTGCCTGCTCTGAGGCTACAGACATCAATCCACCCGATCGAATACGATCAGGTTGATTGACACCCCTGCTAGCGGCCGATTGGCACCAAATCTGCAGGGGGCGGCATTGCACAAGCAGTTCACCAGAATTGCTTGTGCAATGTTAAATGCCGACAGCGTATGCTGTCGGCATTAAGCAATGTCTGACGGACATGATACGCTACAGCGTATCATGTCCGCCAGACATTGATAAATTGGCACCATAGTGGCAATTACTATGCATGCTACTATATACAATGAATACCTTGCTATTTGTGTATATCTTTAATGTATGTATTGTATTTCATACGCTTTTGTATTGCATATATCTGCAAAATGCTAGTAGCCTCCACTCTGTGTTCCTGTCATGCACACTAGAAGCTCAGCTCTACCTTAATTTTCTCTGTATAGTGCATAAAGTCCAATTATTGGTGCTACACATATTTTTCAGAGTAACATAGTAACATAGTAGATGAGGTTGAAAAAAGACCGAAGTCCATCGAGTTCAACCTATACAAATCTAAAATATATACAAAAAGCTCCAGTTAAGATTAAATAATCCCACTAAAAGGTGACCCATTTAATACTAGCAATCATATCCATGAATTTTGTTTATAGACAGAAATGTATCCAAATTATTTTTAAATGTATCTAGGGTATTGGCATTCACTACCTCCTTTGGTAATGAGTTCCAAAATGTTATTGCTCTTACAGTGAAAAAACGTTTCCGTTGCAGGAGATTAAATCTCCTTTTCTCCAACCTTAAATTGTGACCTCTGGTCACAAACAATTTTCTTGGAATAAACAGTGCTTCTGCCATCTCTGTATATGGGCCTTGAATATATTTATATAAAGTAATCATGTCACCTCTTAAGTGCCCTTTTTCTAAAGAAAACAGACCCAGTTTGGCTAGCCTCTCCTCATAGGTTAAATTCTTCAATCCCCTTATTAGCTTTGTGGCCCTTCTCTGAACTTTTTCTAGTTCTGCAATATCTTGTTTTGCGATCGGCCCCCAGAACTGCACTCCATACTCAAGGTGAGGTCTTACCAGGGCTTTATATAGTGACAGAATTATGCTTTCCTCCCTTGAGTCAATGCCTCTTTTAATACATGCTAGTATCTTATTAGCCTTTGAAGCTGCTGCCCTGCATTGTGCACCCATCTTTAGCTTGTTATCTAATACTACTCCCAAATCCCTTTCCTCCTGTGTTTGGCTAAGTCTTGTCCCATTTAAATAAGACGTTGCCTGCTTATTTTTACTTCCAAAATGTAGAACCTTGCATTTTCCCGTATTACAGAAAATTCTTTAGATACTTATTGTAGGGAGATATGGACATAAATCGTAAAATATCTCACTACAATAAGTATCTTAGGAATTTTCTGTCATACTCTGAAAAATATGTGCAAATAGGATGCATATTTTAAAGGGACACTGAACCCAACTTTTCAGTAAGCAACTTTCTAATTTACTCCTATTATCAAATTCTTTTCATCCTCTTGGTATCTTTATTTGAAATGCAAGAATGTAAGTTTAGATGCCGGCCCATTTTTGGTGAACACACTGTATTGTTCTTGCTGATTGGTGGGTAAATTCACCAATCAGCAAGTGCTTTCCATAGTCCCGAACCAAAAAAAGCTTAGATGCCTTCTTTTTCAAATAAAGAAAGAAAGAGAACGAAGAAAAATTGATAATAGGAGTAAATTAGAAAGTTGTTTAAAATTGCATGCTCTAGATTCTCTAGGGAGACTGGTTCCGGAGGAGGAGCTCAGGTGTATGGTCGTCTGAAGCACCTGTTCAGCATTGCCTCCACATCAAGCTGCTGGCGAAATTCTTTGCGCCTAAAACCCTTAGACCCTGGGGGCTTGTTTAGTTAATCCACCGCTTCTGGAACCACAACAGTGCCGTAACATTGCACTGAGCTGCAGTTAGCAGCAACTTGAGAACATTATTTGCAAATTTAACATTGCAGTAAGAGACTTTTTTGGAAAATATCATCCAACTCGTGTCAACCTGATTTTACACCTGAATAAGAGCTGAGGGCGGCTTAGTCTAATGCTGTGAGATTTACCTGGCTGATATCTCCCTTGTGGCCAAATTAACGGCAAACTGCTGAACCTGGGGTAGAGAACTGCCCGCTATCTTTACACACCCGGCTTGTGAATCCTGCAATTGATTGGCTCTCCCTGCTTGCTTCGATACCTGGCTGAACTGAAGCTTTCTGCCTGACTGAGAGGACCCAGGCTGACTCGTGCTGCATCGGCCAGCAGGAAAGGAAGAGGTAGAGAAGCTCTGGTAACGGCTGTTCCTGGTCCGAGTGCTCCCTCCCACCGGTGCTGCGTGAGGGGCACGGATCGTCATTCTTACCTCTCCTGCTTCTGGGTTGACTACTCCTTTGTTCTCAAGTGCCGGCTTGGATTAGAGGTGGCTGGGTGACATTCCTTGATACGGGTGAAGTCCGGCCAGGCGATCCCCCTCCCACCGGTGCTGCGTGAGGGGGGCCGCACTGAGGAAAGGCCCTTCGTTCGTTCACCACAGGCAAGCCAGGAGACAGCAACGGGTAACGTTGGAAAAATTGACTTCGGTCATCTCCCTTTTTTTCTCTCCCTATTTTTGGCACGGATCCATTTTCATACATAGGGGTTGGAGACTGTCGGGGGAGTGCTGGGAGAGGAAAGGTAGATGAACGTTGCTTGACAAGGCACTCCGGAATAAATTGAGACAAATTTAAATAAGAGGACATAACTGTATATTGTTTATAATATTAGTCCTCTTCAATATTTCTGCCTGGGCCTGGCTCAATACATCTATATCTGTTAAAATATCTGACTATCGGCAGATGGACACTAACCCCCACAAACATATAGTATCTTATCATCAATCCAGGGGTTGTTTCTTTCTTTTTTTGTGTTTGTTTGTTTTTGGCACTGTGAAAATTATTTTTGCTATAAGATGCTATAATATTGTTTTTACTACTTTAAGTGGCAATAGGTATTTAGCAATATTATTGACCAGCCCAATTTGGTTAAATAATTTAATTTTTTTTTTTTTTATATATATATATGCTTGGTTGAAAAATAAAGGTCTATATATCCATAAATATAAGCTGAAATAACAAGGGCGGCAGTTTAAAAGAACTCATTTTGAAACCCAGTGAGACCTGGTAATCTGTGCTGTATTTGTATAGAGGGAGAGGAGGGGTGGGGTAGAGAAGAAAAGAAGAAGGAAAGACCCTTTTTTCTGATCCAGAAGTTAAACAGTAAAGGAAGGGAGCAGAAGGAAAAGATTAAATCATTACAGATTACCATCCTTTCTGTAGAAAAACTGCTTTATTTTGTCTTTTTAGCACAGGACACAGTTTAACATAAACTCCCTATAAATAGACATTTGTAAGGCTATAAGCCTAAGACCAGTAATTGCTTCTATTTCATTCTAAATATTGGTACTTGATATGAGCTGATGAAACACAACCCTTAGAAGTCTTTAAGAACTAATCTTTTTCATATATACCTTACTGTATTGCTACTGTAGCTTAAAAAGTGAATGATATCTTAGCTGGTATAGAGTCTACTATATTTAGATAAATGGAATTGTACCTATAAATCTCTGTAGTATATTGCAACAAGTCACAGTAAAAAATAAATTACTGAAGTACAATCCTTAGAGATATGATTCAAATAGATTAATAGAACTGAAGTGTTGCTCAGCAAAGGAAACAGAAAAGGTAATTCAAAAACTATATTTACACCTACAATATAATATACAGAAGGGGGAAAAAAAAAAAGAAAAGAAGGAAGGAAGAAAAAAAAAAAAAAAAAGACCTGTCGAAATAAGGTATAGACAGGCTAGTGCGTATATATCTATTTGTCTGCAAGATATATAGTTCTCATTTGATGAAATAGTATTAGATCCTTGCTGAATATAATTTTTTCCCAGAAGATTGGGTGATTCCTAAAAGGGACACATTATTAATACCGCTGGTAAAATTAACGTGACGCCTCCTCTTATTTATAATATCCCCTGGCCCTCGCATCCATGTTTGGACTTATGCACATATTAAACTAGCACTGATTTAATTCTCACTCCACTACCTCCCCTTCCCCCCCCCCCCTTTTTTTTTTTTTTTTTTTTTCTCCTCCCTTCCCTCACTTGAACATCACTGTGCACACACCGATCCTCACTTGTCCACTCGAGATCGCTTTGTCCTCTCAAAACTTAACTTTAGAATCACTATAAACCCCCACACTAACATTCACGTAGCACAACCTTGGTATATTTAATCCTTATCTTTTTTTTTTGCTCTGTGCTCTCTTCTGGCACATGGACAAATTCCTTCATACTTCACCCAGGAACCCCTCTCCAAACATGGCAGCGAGACAGAGGGATAGGAAATTGAAGGCTAACCAAGAGGTTGCCACGGATGTACAACCATCTCTGTTAAACATATCAGCGGCACAAGAAGCAACCAATATCCACAGTCTGGTTGCTAGTATATCCGATGCGCTCTCTCCTAAATTTGAGGCTCTTAGAGCTGAAATCAAGCAAGATTTTCACTCCTTGACACAGGAGGTTCGTCAATTTTCTAATAGGCTCCAAGAAGCCGAACAAAGAGTTTCGGACTTGGAAGACCTAACAATAGCACATAGTTCTAATCTTGAAGCTGTAAATACTAATTTACAAAAAATTCAAAATAGATTAGAGGACTTAGAAAATCGCTCTAGAAGAAACAATATAAGAATTGTAGGTCTTCCGGAAGAACAGCAGTATGACAATCTTGTTAATTTTGTATCAGAAACTTTGCCTGCAATTTTAAAAATGCCATCCACCTTTTATCCCATCCCAGTGGAGAGAGCGCATAGATTAGGCCCACCTCGTGTAGGTAATAAAGGTAGAACTAGGCCCAGACCTGTCATAGCTAGACTATTAAATTTTCAAGATAAACTTACTTTATTCCAGTATTATCGTAAACAACAGCCTGTTAAGGCTGGAGATGCTACAATTCTTATGTTTCAGGATTTCTCTGCGGACACCGCAGCAAAGAGAAGGGAGCTTGCCCCTGTCTGCTCTAGGTTAATACAAAAAGGATATCAGGCAACCATAATATACCCTTATAAGTTAAAGGTCAAAGTGAGAGAAGTTACTCATTTCTTTGAAGAAGCCCATTTGGCTGAAAGTTTCTATAATACATTGGACTCCTCGGTTCAATGATACCATGGCTGAATACTTCAACTTGGTATAACATGCAGTTTTTTTTTGAGGAAGACCATGTCTCTTTTGGATGCGAGTCTCAAGATCCAACCTCCCCCCCCCTGTGTGGAAAGGGCCTATTATTATACAATATTTTTTTTTTTTTTTTTTTTTTTTTTTCTTTCTCTGTCCCTTTCTCCTCCTCTACCCCTAACTCATAAATGGCCATACAGAATGAGGAATGTAAAATAGTGTCATGGAATGTAGGTGGTATATCTACCCCTATAAAAAGGAAGGCGATCCTCACTCAGCTTAGAAAGATTCAGACTGATATAGGTTTCATTCAAGAAACCCATTTATCTGCTGAAGAATCTTTAAAACTTAAAACAGCATGGGTAAAGGAAGTATATTTTGCACCTAGTGTCAAGAGAAAGAAGGGGGTAGCAATATTAATAGGGAAAAAAATTAATACGGAAGTGATACATTTTGAGGCCGATCCAGGAGGGAGGTATGTTCTATTGAAAATAAAGATCGCTCAAGGGATGTATACACTGTGCAACACATATGGCCCCAATGTTTTTGATCCAAAATATTGGAACACTTTGCAGACTAAACTTCTATCTTACACGGAAGGCTGCCTAATCATGGGTGGAGATTACAATATGGCACCACAGAGCCCAATGGATAGGTTAAGACATGACGTCAAACAATTGAAACAAAAAAAAAGACAATCTAGAATGTAAGATGTTCAAAAAAATTATACAGAACTTAGCATTGCGAGATATTTGGAGACATCAGAATCCTTCTATCCAGAATTTCACTTGTCTTTCTAAGGCGCATAAGACGCTTTCTAGGATCGACATATTTTTAATTGATGAGCGTATGTTAACAAGAGAGGTAAAATCAGACATAATGCCAATTCTTCTCTCAGACCACGCGCCGATCGTTCTCGAGTTCCAGCTTTCACATCTGCATTCTACTTCATCACGCTTTTTCTTTCCTTATTACCTGATGTCTGAGATAAAATTCAAGAATTGGCTTATAACTAAGTATAAGGAATATGTACATTTTAATAAAGATTATTTAAGCTCCCCTGGAATATTTTGGGACACTGCGAAAGCAGTAATGAGAGGGGAGATAATTTCATACAGCACTGCCTTACATAAGAAAATTAGGTCTAGAGAAAGAGAGTCATGTCAATGTCTGACTAATACCTACAACCAATATCTTCTGGATAAAACTCCTCTAAATTGGGCAAAATATGTCAAAGCAAAAAACGAAAGGGATACCTTTGTATTATTCCAAGAAACACAAAGAGAGTTAAAAATGCAGGCTAAGCTACACAGATATGGTAATAAATCAGGCAAGATGTTGGCTAAACTAATTAGAAATGAGAAAAAACAACCAATCATAGATAAACTGCACAATAAAGGGATACAGCTTGTAAAAACTGATGATATTCTGGAGGCATTCCAAGAATACTATCAAGAACTATATTCATTCAAAACAAGTGATACACAGAAATCCGCTGATTTTTGGAGGGATATCACATATCCTACAGTTACATCAGAAATGGCTAACAGTCTTAATGCTCCTATTTCCATAGAAGAAATAGAGAAAATAATATCTGAGCTTTCCCTAAATAAGGCAGCAGGCCCAGATGGCCTTCCTAGTGAATTTTATAAGATTCTGATTAGCGAAGCTACTCCACATCTTTGTACGCTTTTTAATAGTTTTTTCATTAATGGTAAACTGATTCCTTCTTCATTCTCTAATTCTTATACAACTTTGATATTAAAAGGTGGAAAAGACCCTGAGTGTAAGGAATCTTACAGACCGATTGCTCTGCTAAATTCAGATTATAAAATTCTAACTGCAATTTTAGCAGCTAGACTTCAAGGGATCCTCTCAGAAATCATCCATACTGATCAATCAGGCTTTTTAAATAATCGTAACTCGGCTGCAAAAATTAGAGAAGCTTTGTTAGTGACAGAATACTTTGAGGTTCTGTCTAGCTCAAATAGTGGGGGAGAGGACTTACCTGATCTTGCCATTATTTCTCTAGATGCTGAAAAAGCCTTCGATTCAATATTTTACGAACATATTAAAACATCGCTAAGGCAATTCGGAATCGGAGGTAATTTTCTTGAATTTATTGAGAATTTATATAAACAACCATCTACAAGATTAATAGTGAATAACAACATCTCCCCTTCTATTCTCTTGGGTAGAGGGACAAGACAGGGTTGTCCTCTCTCCCCACTTTTATTCAATGTCTCTATTGAACCTTTGGCAATTAAAATCCGACATCACTTGGATGGCATAAAAATTCGTAACTCTGAAATAAAAATTGGTTTATACGCAGATGACTTGCTGCTTTATCTGGCCAATACTAAATTGAATTTACCAAAACTTTTTCAGATATTAGAACAATTCGGTTCATTCTCTGGATATAAAGTAAATATGACAAAATCAGAGATATTATGGCTCAGGAAAAATAATACCTCTATATTAAAAACCCCTTTTCATCAAGTAACAGATTCTTTTAAATATCTAGGGATTCATATTCCAACAAGGAGTGCGGATCTTTATGCTCTGAATGTCCCTCCAGTAGTGAAAACTATTAAGGAAAAGCTTTTGATTTGGCGAAATCTTCCATTATCGCTTTCTGGAAGGATCGCTCTTTTTAAAATGGCTCTTTTGCCGAAACTATTATATATACTTCAAAACACACCAATAATCCTTCTAGGAAAGGATATACGTGCAATTAATACCTCACTTACTCAGTTTCTATGGCAGAATAAGAGGTCAAAGATCTCTCTTATGAAACTTTCGGTACCAAAAGAAAATGGAGGCTTAGCTTTACCGGATATAAGAATGTATAATCTTTCCTCTCTTGCTCGAGTTGTAGCAGATTGGATTTCACTTAACAACTATGTCTTGAACAATTATCTTGAGACCAATGTCTGCTATCCGTATTCCTTATCTGCGCTACTACATTTACTACCTAAAGAAATTCCAGCAGAAATCAAAAGATTCAAAACAATTCTCAACCCACTTAAGGCGTGGCACAAAATAGTAACTCTTCTCTCAATTAATAATAGGGCTTCTTGTCTCTTGCCTATATTAGGTAACCCTACTTTCCAAGCTGGCCTATATTCAGAGGTCTTTAGAAAGTGGCATACTTCCGGATTAACAAAGGTATATCAAGTAATAGATAGAGGAAGGAAATGTATTAAAACATTTCAGGAATTAAAAAGGGACTTTGATTTGTCCAACAAAGACTTTTTTGCATATCTGCAACTAAGACATTTTGTTCAAGACTTAGTTAAAAAAGCAGGCTGGGAATGGGGGCTAGACAAACTGGAGGACTGGCTTATCCTAATAAAAAATGGTCGTATGTCAATTGCACCGTGTTACCATCTTCTCTGTACAAACAAAGGGGCACCGGTATTGGTAAAACTGGCCTCTTATTGGAATAAATTAATCCCTCAGAATAATATTGAGTCAAAAACTATACAATGGTCAATTAAAAAAATTGCTCAGGTGACGCTATCTGCAACCTGGAGAGAGGCCCATGTTAAGCTCCTTCATGGGGCATACTTCACTCCTGAGAGAGGCTTCAAATGCGCTAATGTGGGGTTCAATAAATGTCCTAAATGTTCACATCAGGCAGCTGATCTACTACATATGTTTTGGCACTGTCCAAAGATTAAAAATCTCTGGACTAGGGTTGAATACTGGCTAAAGAAGGTATTAAAGATAGACCATGTTTTTTTTGACATTATATCAGATAATACTTTGTCTCAAGAAAGATCTTGGCAGACAAAATAATGAAAGAATAATAATCTCTACTATTCTTGCCACCAGATATTTAATTTGTAAAAAGTGGAAAAGTCGCGCAATACCAAGTATCTCCGAAATTAAAAACTGCATGAAAAAGCAGTGTATCTTAGAACAGAGAGGTGCGGATATAAACAATGAACAGGACATTAAATGGTTCTTTGATAAATGGGCAGCCTTTTTAAAAATCTTTCCTGTCGCAGAAATAGATCATATAATTTTTCCTTTCAGGAATACAGAAATAGTTCTATTAGGAAACTGGTAGAGAACCAGGAGGAAGAAGGTGACAGTTACACTTTTTTTTTTTTTTTTTTTTTTTCCAGCTATGAAGCAGCTGTGTTGCTCTTCCGCATGGGGGGGAGGGGGAACGAGGGGGGGAAGTGTGAAAAATAAAAACTCCAAGCATTGTCGAGAATAAGTTGACTATGTTATATTAATGTGTTGATCAGCATAAATATATCTATATGTATAAATGAATATAGTATTATGTGGATGAACTTATTATAATTTTCTGATTATGTTATACTGTTTATATTATTTTTTTTTGATAATGTCTTGGATTATAAATAAAAGATTAAAAAAAAAAAAAAAAATTGCATGCTCTATCTTAATCACACAATACAAATTTGGGTTCAGTGTCCCTTTAAGTAAGGGTTGGTTGGGATCTAAATACCTATAATGATCTCTTTACTGCAGGAAGTCCCACAGTTCTCATAATGAGTTGTTTATTAAGCCTGAAATCCATAACCTGTAAATTTAAGTTGGGTCAGTCATTATATATTGTACTGCTTGATGTTACTTAAAGGGACATGAAACCCAACATTTTTCTTTCATGATTCAGATAGAGCTTGGGATTTGGCTTGGGATTTAAAAAAAACTTTGTAATTTACTTCTATTATCAATTTTCTTCATTCTTTTGGTATCTTTTGTTGAAAAGCAGGGGTGCATTTTTCAAGCACTATATGGCAGCGATTTTGCAAGAATGTTATCCAATTGCAAGAGCACTCTATGGCAGCACTTTTTCCAGCCATGTAGTGCTTCAGATGCCTACCTAGGAATCTCTTCAACAAAGAATATCATGCGAACGAAGCAAATTTGATAACAGAAGTAAATTGGAAACTTTTTAAAAATGGTAAGCTCTGTCTGAATCACAAAAGAAATGTTCCCTTTAATCACTATGCAACATTAAATACATTTTATTTGTAAGCTGTTTTTTTTTGCAGTCTAACAATAAATTAGACGTCCATTTTGTTTCCAAGAAAAGAATATCTGAACAAATGCACCCCAAAATGTAAAGAAAACACATTAGTAATCATTTCCTTTAAATAGTTAAAATACTTGCCTTTAGCACGGTGGAGAGCAGCGCTAACTCCCAGTCGCTATGCTAAGCATCTTATTAGCACAGCCAGGGCAAGGAGTTTTGTCTACACAGACGAAGATGCATTTTGATGCCGCCCCCACAGAACTCTAAGTACACCTCACTGGCCTGGGCAGGGCCCTAGGGCCAGGACAAAGTCTGTCTGCCAGCCTGAGCCCCTATGTATATCAAGCCAGACCAGTTCACTGTTCTATTCTAATAAAAAAAGGCCAGTATATATATATTAAAATAATGACTGCAGTGACTCTTTGCAGTGAGTGTAGTGAGTCTTTTTAGAGCAAGTGTGTGACAGTCAGAGACTGTTTAATAAGATCTGTGGGTTTAATGTAGCTGTCAAATACAGAGAAACGGGGCTAAGCTAGTGACTTCACAAGCCTTCCTAACAAAATAAGTACCTACTCCCTTCCTAACAAAATAAGTACCTACTCCCTTCCTAACAAAATAACTACCTACTCCCTTCCTATCAAAATAACTACCTACTCCAAGGTAGTTATATGACAAAAAGAATACACTGGTGAAGGAAGCACTAAAAGCTGGAAGTTTAAAAACACACACAAATCATTGTAACAACTAATTTAATAAGAATGCACACATAAATAAAAATATGCATCTAATATGTTGAAACACTGGGAGACGTCCCAGTGTATCAACAACATATGTGATGTGTTAACTTTTTTATTTATGTGTGCATTCTTATTAAATGAGTTGTTACAATGATTTGTGTGTGTTTTTAAACTTTTAGCGCTTCCTTCACCAGTGTATTCCTTAATGCAGCTGTCATCAGTGCACACTCGCCGTCCTCTTCTCTTTGCACTGTATCAAGCTGAACTTGAGTTGACTCTCAAACACCGGTCCACAGTCACTTCAGCCGCCTGGGGGGCGGGGGTAATTGCCAGACTTGTCTTTTTGCCACCTGCTGCCAAGCCAAACTGTCTCAGGCTTACTGCCTCCGTTTGCCCCTGAAGCTGTGCTGTCTGCTGTGTTACTCACAACACTATAATGTGCTCAGCCCCGGGCTTATGGCCTCTCCCTCTGCCCGCCCCTAGACCCTCCCACCAGATGTGCATCTGTCTTCTCTTCAGTACATGTCTGGGGGGTGGGCGTCACTCACTCACGTTGCTCAACTTAGAGACGAGACTCTCAGTGATGCGGCGCCAGCATCTACCTCCGGATTTCCCTCTCAGACAGACTGTGATGTGAGTGACTCACACAGTGCACAGATTGGCTGCAGGCAGGTTTAGCACAAGCCCCATGGCACGCCCACTGGCTGCCAAATAACTATTCTAAGTAATCTAAGTTAGAACTGGTCTGGAAGTTAACTGTTTCAGCTACTGCCAGGTAGCCCCAGATTAATGCTGCGGTGTGCCCACTAATACTACTACCGCATTTAAAAAAAATTCTCTCCGTCGGCAGATAAACCTTCCTGCTCTTGGCGCTCTCAGCCTCTGGGGCGGTGCTTGTGCAAGGCAGTGTAGGCAGCTGCAGGGCTCTGTAAAGAAGAGGACTGGAGTAGCTCTCCAGCACGCTAAAGGTAGACATAAAGCTTTGGAACATTAACATTAGCTTAACGAAAACAAATGTAAATGTTCTACGAATATTCAGTATTAATTTAGTTTAAAACTAAACAAATACTGAATAGTGCAGCCAAGGAATATGCGGCGCAACTAATAACCCCGAATATTTGTTCTGAAAAATTTGTCTGAACTGAATTTTTCACGACTGCACATGTCTACAATAACTTAACATATTTGAAAATGTGTGAAAATGTCTTTAATTCATTAAAACCTTGTTTGCTGCAGTTTTACAGTTGTGCTCATAAGTTTACATACCCTGGCAGAATTTGTGATTTCTTGGCCATTTTTCAGAGAATATGAATAACACAAAAACTTTTCTTTCACTCATGGTTAGTGTTTGGCTGAAGCCATTTATTATCAATCAACTGTGTTTACTCTTTTTAAATCATAATGACAACAGAAACTACCCAAATGACCCTGATCAAAAGTTTACATACCCTGGTAAGTTTGGCCTGATAACATGCACACAAGTTGACACAAAGGGGTTTGAATGGCTATTAAAGGTTACTATCCTCACCTGTGATCTGTTTTCTTGTAATTAGTGTGTGTGTATAAAAGGTCAATGAGTTTCTGGACTCCTGACAGACCCTTGCATCTTTCATCCAGTGCTGCACTGACATTTATGGATTCTGAGTCATGGGGAAAGCAAAAGAATTGTCAAAGGATCTGCGGGAAAAGGTAGTTGAACTGTATAAAACAGGAAAGGGATATAAAAAGATATCCAAGGAATTGAAAATGCAAATCAGCAGTGTTCAAACTCTAATAAAGAAGTGGGAAATGAGGGGTTGGGGCATACTTTCAGCATAAGAAGGTGCATAGCCATTGGTCTGGTTTTGGTTGAATGTAGCATTTTACAGATTCTAGTATTCCCCCCTCCTCACAATTTCCTTGATAAGCATAGAGAGCCTTTTTTTAAAAAAACTATTATGATAAACTCTCCCTGGGTGCATAAAAAAGATTAGGATCTATAGTTGTAATGCCAATAATGTGTACATATGGGCCCCTATTTAACAAAGGTCTTGCGGACCTGATCCGACAGTGCAGATCAGGTCCACAAGACCTCGCTGAATGCGGAGAGCAATACATTCTCCTTTTTGAGCATTGCACCAGCAGCTCACAAGAGCTGCTGGTGCAACGCCGCCCCCTGCAGACTCGCGGCCAATCGGCCGCCAGCAGGGAGGTGTCAATCAACCCGATCGGGTTGAATTGTGGTGATTCTTGTCCGCCTGCTCTGAGCAGGCGGACAGGGTTATGGAGCAGCGGTCTTTATGACCGCTGCTCCATAACTTTTATTTCTGGCGAGTCTGAAGACTCGCCAGAAACACGGGCCGTCAAGCTCCTTTCGGAGTTTGATAGATAGGCCCCATGGTATCAAGAGTTGATACCCTGTCAATGTGCTTAGAGCACTGTTTTTTCAGGATTGCCTTGGGTGATAGCAGGTAAAATAACAATGTTTACTAATCAGTTTATTATTTCACCTGTGTTCTAGTTTAGATATCCTCAAAATCTGGCCTGTTAGGGAGGCCTGAGGACAGGTTTGAAAACCAGTGGCAAAGAGCCTAGTTTCTCAACCTGTGGTACGTGTACCCCTGGGGGAACTTGGGGCATTGGCAAGAGGTACTCCAGGCAGGGGCGTATTAATGGCTGAGCTCTGTAGCAACCCGAGGGTTGCAGGTTCGATCCCCGGCGAGTTCCACTCAGCCTTTTATCCTTCCGAGGTCGATAAAATGAGCAGCACCTTGAGACCCTTACGGGTGATTAGCCGCGCTTTACAACTACCCAATACATACATACATACAATGCATAGGCCAACGAGGCCGGTGCCTAGTACTACAGATTTTGGGGGGCGGCACCTGGCCACTGCACTGAATATATGGCCAGGTTTAAAAAAAAAAAAAAAAAAAAGTTTAATTTTGACAGGGCAGCCCCAGGTAATAATAGCAAAAAAGTGCTCCCTGAGGAGCCCGGTGGAAGTGGCACAGCAAGGGGGAGTCAGAGGGGGGCACTTGACCTCGGGCGCCATCACACTCTATGAGCTGATGGGGTGTTTAACCTCTTAAGGACATATGACGGAATTTTTCCGTCATAAAACAATTGAGCAAACTGAAAGCTGTGTCCTTAAAGGGTTAAATAGATCTCCCCTAACCAGCCCCTGCGCAGTGTGCTCTTGGAGGCCGAATTATCAAGCCATCAACTATGCTGCATTCGACGGCACAAATACGCTCACCTAACATCGCAGCCTCTGACCTGAATACCCTCTCCTTATTTATAAAAAAAGCTGTCAAAAAGCTGCACACCAAGTACAGGGCGATGAGCAGCGGACTGTTGTTAACTAGCAGTCCTCGATCTTGCTGCTATTCGGCTTTTTCACAACTTTATTTATACCCTGTCACTAAACACCGCCACTATACTAAAATGTTTAAACCCTATCCTGCTGCTCCTGGACTCCGCCACAACTAAATAAAGTTATTAACCCCCATCCCACTGCTCCCGGAGCCCACCGCAACTCTAATAAAGTTACTAACCCCTATCCCGCCGCTCCCGGACCCCTCCGCAACGAAATAAATGTATTAACCCCTAAACCCCTGGCCTCCCACATCACTACCACTTACTAAACCTATTAACCCCTAAACCGCCAGCCCCCCACATAGCCATAAACTAAATTAAGCTATTAACCCCTAAACCTAACAACCCGCTAACTTTACATTAAATATTAACTCATCCCTATCTTATAGTGAATTTAAACTTACCTTTAGAATTAAAATAAACTATATTAAAATACTAATTAACCTACCCTAACTATTATCCTACAATTACATTAAACTATATTAAACTATTAATTAACCTACCCTAACTATTATACTAAAATTACATTAAAATAAAAATTAAATTAACTATATTACATTTCTAAAAACCTAACCCTACTAAAGTTATTTAAATCTACTATTAAAAATTACTGTTACAAAAAAATAACAACTAAGTAACACAAAATTAAAAACACTAAGTTACACAAAATAAAAAATAAATCATCAATATTTAAACTAATTACACCTAATCTAATAGCCCTATCAAAATAAAAAAGCCCCCCCCCCCCAATTAAAAGAACCCTAGCCTACACTAAGCTAGCAATGGCCCTTAAAAGGGCCTTTTGCGGGGCATTGCCCCAAAGAAGTCAGCTCTTTTACCTGTTAAAAAAATACAAATACCCCTCTAACAGTAAAACCCACCACCCACACAACCAACCCCCCCAAATAAAAACCTATCTAAAAAAACCTAAGCTCCCCATTGCCCTGAAAAGGGCATTTGTATGGGCATTCAGCTCTTTTACTGCCCAAAGTCCCTAACCTAAAATTAAAACCCAGCCAATAAGCCCTTAAAAAAATCAAACACTAACCCCAGAAGATCCACTTACAGTTTTCGAAGACCGGACATCCATCCTCATCCAAGTGGCAGAAGTCCTCAGCGAAGCCGGCAGAAGTCTTCATCCAAGCGGGCAGAAGTATTCATCCAGACGGCATTTTCTATCTTCATCCATCCGTCGTGGAGTGGCTCCATCTTCAAGACATCCGGCGCGGAGCATCCTCTTCTTACGACGTCTCTTGAAGAATGAAGTTTCCTTTAAATGACGTCAACCAAGATGGCGTCTCTTACATTCCAATTGTCTGATAGAATTAAAATTCTATAGAATTAAAATTGGAATAGCCAATAGAATGCAAACTCAATCCTATTGGCTGATTGGATCAGCCAATAGGATGAAAGCTCAATCCTATTGGCCAATTGCAACAGCCAATAGGATTTTTTTTCCCCTTAATTCCAATTGGCTGATAGAATTCTATCAGCCAATCGGAATGTAAGGGACGCTATCTTGGATGACGTCATTTAAAGGGAAACGTCATTCTTCAAGATTTGTAGTAAGAAGAGGATGCTCCGCGCCGGATGTCTTGAAGATAGACCCGCTCCGCGCCTTATGGATGAAGATAGAAGATGCCGTCTGGATGAAGACTTTTGCCCGCTTGGATGAAAACTTCTGCCGGCTTCGATGAGGACTTCTGCCGCTTGGATGAGGATGGATGTCCGGTCTTCGAAAACTGTAAGTGGATTTTCGGGGGTTAGTGTTTTTTTAAGGGTTTATTGGGTGGGTTTTAATTTTAGGTTAGGGACTTTCGGCAGTAAAAGAGCTGAATGCCCTTTTAAGGGCAATGCCCATACAAATGCCCTTTTCAGGGCAATGGGGAGCTTAGGTTTTTTAGATAGGTTTTTATTTGGGGGGGTTGGTTGTGTGGGTGGTGGGTTTTACTGTTGGGCGGGTGTTAGCATTTTTTTTTTTACAGGTAAAAGAACTGATTTCTTTGGGGCAATGCCCCGCAAAAGGCCCTTTTTAAGGGTCATTGGTAGTTTATTGTAGGCTAGGGTTTTTTTTATTTTGGGGGGCTATTAGATTAGGTGTAATTAGTTTAAATATTTGATCATTTCTTTTTTATTTTGTGTAATTTAGTGTTTTTTATTTTTTGTAACTTAGTTGTTATTTTTTTGTAATTTAGTAATTTTTAATTGTAGATTTAAATAATTTGAGTAGGGTTAGGTTTTTAAATATGTAATATAGTTAATTTAATTTTTAGTTTAATGAAATTTTAGTATAATAGTTAGGGTAGGTTAATTGTTTAATATAGTTTAATGTAATTTTAGTTTAATAGTTAGGGTAGGTTAATTAATAGTTTAATAGAGTTTATTTTAGTTCTACAGGTAAGTTTAAATTTATTATAAGATAGGGATGAGGTCATTTTAATGTAAAGTTAGCGGGTTGTTAGGTTTAGGGGTTAATAGCTTAATTTAGTTTATGGCGATGTGGGGGGCTGGCGGTTTAGGGGTTAATAATTTTATTACAGTTGCGGCGGGGTTAGGGAGCGGCGGGATAGGGGTTAATATATTTATGTAGTTGCGGTGGGCTCCGGGGGCAGCACATCAAAGCAGCGATTGTATTTTGTGCGTTATAGAGCTCATAGCCACCATATTGCATGCACAAGGCAGCTTTTTCAAAACTCGTAATGGCAGAGCTATGGAGGCTAAAATAAAAGCAACTTTTGTTGCGTTCGTTTCGCACACCCTCTATAGCGTAAAACTTGTAATCTAGGTGATAGGGAGTTGTTACTATTCTTTAATGTCCCTTTAAAATGTAGAATGAATAATGGAGAGCGCTACCAAAGGTATTACAAATCAAAACAAGAGCAAAATAAAGTGAATATATCTCAATAATATATTAAACTATTATAATAGCAGCCGTTATAAAAAATGACTAGATAAATAAAAAACACAAAGAAAACAGCGCTATAAAATCATATATACAAAATAATTATTTCCAAATTAAAATGACTAACAAGGAATATAAATATATCTGTCTGTCAGTGCTATCAAACAATGTGGGGCTCACTTATAACCATATGATATTATAGCAGGATCTCTTGTTTGAGAAAAATTTTAACAATTCAAAAATTTAAGGTAACAATACAAGCAATAGATGTACATAAAATATGTTGATACAATAAATCAAATGCAAGACGCATTAAATGCTGATGATATATATAAAAAGTGCTAGGGAAACACACTAATTACTGACAGTATGAGTAATGTTCATATCAATACAGGAAATGAAACAAAATGCTAGCAGCATATTAAATAGTAAGCATTAAGACAGTGTTAAAAGATTAACCCCTTAGTGACCGATGACGTACACCGCATGTGATCACAAAAAATACCCTTAACGACCGAGGACGTATGGCGTACGTCATCGGTCTTGGAAAGCAGTGGAAGCTATCCTGATCTCTTCCAGCTGCTTTCCGGTTATTGCAGTGATGCCTCGATATCGAGGCATCCTGCAATAACATTTCTTACCCCTTGATGCAGAGAGAGCCACTCTGTGGCCCTCTCTGCACCAGACATTGATGGCCGGTATCGTTGGTGGGTGGGAGCTGGTGTGGGAGGCGGGTAGGCGGCTATCGATGGCTTAGATCAGTAAGAGGGGGGCGGGATCGGGGGTGGGGTCGCCGTGGGCACGCATGTGCACGGGAGGCGGCGGGCGGGCGCATGCACGGGGAGGGAGCGGGTGGGAACCGCTACATTACAGAAAATATGTTTTGCAAAAGTGGGAGAGTGGAGGTGGGTGGGAAGTGCAATAAAACCATATAAAAACAGATCTGGGAGGGGGTGGAGGGTTAGTCTTTGGGGGGGTATGCTACACTACAGAAAAAAAAACCTCATTTTTTTTGTAAACTGGGTACTGGCAGACAGCTGCCAGTACCCAAGATGGCTCCCAATAAGGTAAAGGGAGAGGGTTAGAAAGCTGTTTGGGGGGGGGGGGGGGAATCAGGGTGGTTGGGGGCTAAGCAGGGATCCTTCACAGCAGCATGTGTAAATATACTATGTAAAAAAACTACCTTTTATTTTAGTACTGGCAGACTTTCTGCCAGTACTTAAGATGGCGGGAATATTTGTGGGGTGGGGGAGGGAAGAGAGCTTTTTGGGAGGGATCAGGGGGTCTGATGTGTCAGGTGGGAGGCTGATCTCTACACTAAAGCTAAAATTAACCCTGCAAGCTCCCTACAAGCTACCTAATTAACCCCTTCACTGCTAGACATAATACACGTGTGATGCGCAGCGGCATGTAGCGTCCTTCTAATTACCAAAAAGTAACGCCAAAGCTATATATGTCTGCTATTTTTGAACAAAGGGGATCCCAAAGAAACATTTACAACCATTTGTGCCATAATTGCACAAGCTGTTTGTAAATAATTTCAGTGAGAAACCTAAAATTGTGAAAAATGTAACTTTTTTTTAATTTGATCGCATTTAGCGGTGAAATGGTGTCATGAAATATACCAAAATGGGCCTAGATCAATACTTGGGGTTGTCTACTACACTACACTAAAGCTAAAATTAACCCTAGAAGCTCCCTACATGCTCCCTAATTAACCCCTTCACTGCTAGGCATAATACACTTGTGGTGCGCAGTGGCATTTAGCAGCCTTCTAATTACCAAAAAGCAACGCCAAATCCATATATGTCTGCTATTTCCGAACAAAGGGGATCCCAGCTTAGCATTTACAACCATGTGTGCCATAATTGAACAAGTTGTTTGTAAATAATTTCAGTGAGAAACCTAAAGTTTGTGAAAACAATTGTGGAAAAACATAATTTATGTAAGAACTTACCTGATAAATTCATTTCTTTCATATTAACAAGAGTCCATGAGCTAGTGACGTATGGGATATACATTCCTACCAGGAGGGGCAAAGTTTCCCAAACCTTAAAATGCCTATAAATACACCCCTCACCACACCCACAAATCAGTTTAACGAATAGCCAAGAAGTGGGGTGATAAGAAAAAAAGTGCGAAGCATATAAAATAAGGAATTGGAATAATTGTGCTTTATACAAAAAAATCATAACCACCACAAAAAAGGGTGGGCCTCATGGACTCTTGTTAATATGAAAGAAATGAATTTATCAGGTAAGTTCTTACATAAATTATGTTTTCTTTCATGTAATTAACAAGAGTCCATGAGCTAGTGACGTATGGGATAATGACTACCCAAGATGTGGATCTTTCCACACAAGAGTCACTAGAGAGGGAGGGATAAAATAAAGACAGCCAATTCCTGCTGAAAATAATCCACACCCAAAATAAAGTTTAACAAAAAACATAAGCAGAAGATTCAAACTGAAACCGCTGCCTGAAGAACTTTTCTACCAAAAACTGCTTCAGAAGAAGAAAATACATCAAAATGGTAGAATTTAGTAAAAGTATGCAAAGAGGACCAAGTTGCTGCTTTGCAGATCTGGTCAACCGAAGCTTCATTCCTAAACGCCCAGGAAGTAGATACTGACCTGGTAGAATGAGCTGTAATTCTCTGAGGCGGAATTTTACCCGACTCAACATAGGCAAGATGAATTAAAGATTTCAACCAAGATGCCAAAGAAATGGCAGAAGCTTTCTGGCCTTTCCTAGAACCGGAAAAGATAACAAATAGACTAGAAGTCTTACAGAAAGATTTCGTAGCTTCAACATAATATTTCAAAGCTCTAACAACATCCAAAGAATGCAACGATTTCTCCTTAGAATTCTTAGGATTAGGACATAATGAAGGAACCACAATTTCTCTACTAATGTTGTTGGAATTCACAACTTTAGGTAAAAATTCAAAAGAAGTTCGCAACACCACCTTATCCTGATGAAGAATCAGAAAAGGAGACTCACAAGAAAGAGCAGATAATTCAGAAACTCTTCTGGCAGAAGAGATGGCCAAAAGGAACAAAACTTTCCAAGAAAGTAATTTAATATCCAATGAATGCATAGGTTCAAAAGGAGGAGCTTGAAGAGCCCCCAGAACCAAATTCAAACTCCAAGGAGGAGAAATTGACTTAATGACAGGCTTTATACGAACCAAAGCTTGTCCAAAACAATGAATATCAGGAAGAATAGCAATCTTTCTGTGAAAAAGAACAGAAAGAGCAGAGATTTGACCTTTCAAGGAACTTGCGGACAAACCCTTATCTAAACCATCCTGAAGAAATTGTAATATTCTCGGTATTCTAAAAGAATGCCAAGAAAAATGATGAGAAAGACACCAAGAAATATAAGTCTTCCAGACTCTATAATATATCTCTCTGGATACAGATTTACGAGCCTGTAACATAGTATTAATCACAGAGTCAGAGAAACCTCTTTGACCAAGAATCAAGCGTTCAATCTCCATACCTTTAAATTTAAGGATTTCAGATCCTGATGGAAAAAAGGACCTTGAGACAAAAGGTCTGGTCTTAACGGAAGAGTCCACGGTTGGCAAGAGGCCATCCGGACAGGATCCGCATACCAAAACCTGTGAGGCCATGCCGGAGCTACCAGCAGAACAAACGAGCATTCCTTCAGAATCTTGGAGATTACTCTTGGAAGAAGAACTAGAGGCGGAAAGATATAGGCAGGATGATACTTCCAAGGAAGTGAAAATGCATCCACTGCCTCCGCCTGAGGATCCCGGGATCTGGACAGATACCTGGGAAGTTTCTTGTTTAGATGAGAAGCCATCAGATCTATTTCTGGAAGTTCCCACATTTGAACAATCTGAAGAAATACCTCTGGGTGAAGAGACCATTCGCCCGGATGCAACGTTTGGCGACTGAGATAATCCGCTTTCCAATTGTCCATACCTGGGATATAAACCGCAGAGATTAGACAGAAGCTGGATTCCGCCCAAACCAAAATTCGAGATACTTCTTTCATAGCCAGAGGACTGTGAGTCCCTCCTTGATGATTGATGTATGCCACAGTTGTGACATTGTCTTATCTGAAAACAATGAACAACTCTCTCTTCAGAAGAGGCCAAGACTGAAGAGCTCTGAAAATTGCACGGAGTTCCAAAATATTGATCGGAAATCTCACCTCCTGAGATTCCCAAACCCCTTGTGCCGTCAGATACCCCCACACAGCTCCCCAACCTGTAAGACTTGTATCTGTTGAGATTATAGTCCAGGTCGGAAGAACAAAGAAGCCCCCTGAACTAAACGATGGTGATCTGTCCACCATGTCAGAGAGTGTCGTAAAATCGGTTTAAAGATATTAATTGAGATATCTTTGAGTAATCCCTGCACCATTGGTTCAGCATACAGAGCTGAAGAGGTCGCATGTGAAAACGAGCAAAGGAGATCGCATCTGATGCGGCAGTCCTAAGACCCAACATTTCCATGCATAAGGCTACCAAAGGGAATGATTGTGACTGAAGGTTTTGACAAGCTGATATCAATGTTAAACTTCTCATGTCTGACAAGGACAGAGTCATAGACACTGAATTTATCTAGAAACCTAAAAAGGTTACCCTTGTCTGAGGAATCAATGAACTGATTGGTAAATTGATCCTCCAACCATGAACTTGAAGAAACAACACAAGTCGATACGTATGAGATTCTTCGAAAATGAGAAGACTGAGCAAGTACCAAGATATCGTCCAAATAAGGAAATACCAAAACCCTATTCTCTGATTACAGAAAGAAGGGCACCGAGAACCTTTGAAAAAAATTCTTGGAACTGAGGCTAGGCCAAACAGTAGAACCACAAAACTGGTAATGCTTGTCTAAAAAGAGAATCTCAGACACTAAAAGTGATCTGGATGAATCGGAATATGCAGATACACATCCTGTAAATCTATTGTAGACATATAATGCCCTTGCTAAACAAAAGGCAGGATAGTCCTACAGTAACAATCTTGAATGTTGGTATCCTAACATAACGATTCAATAATGATAGATCCAGAACTGGTCTGAAGGAATTGACCTTCTTTGGTACAATGAAGAGATAAAATAAAACCCCAGCCCCTGTTCCAGAACTGGAACTGGCATAAATACTCCAGCCAACTCTAGATCTGAAACACATTTCAGAAATGCTGAGCCTTGCTGTGTCAACTGGGACACGGGAAAGAAAAGAATCTCTTAGCAGGAGGCCTTAACTTGAAGCCAATTCTGTACCTTTCTGAAACAATGTTTCTGAAACCAGAGATTAAGAACGGAATTGATCCAAATTTCTTTGAAGAAAACGTAATCTGCCCCATACCAGCTGAGCTGGAATAAGGGCCGCACCTTCATAGATACTTAGGAGCTGGCTATAGGTTTCTATAAGGCTTGGATATAGTTTCCAAACTGATACCGCTCCTGAGGATGAAGGATCAGGCTTTTGTTCCTTGTTGTGAGGAAAGGAACAAAATGATTATTTACCCTGGAAAGAAAGGGAAAGCAAAGTTGACTTAGAAGACATGTCAGCATTCCAAGTTTAATCCATAAAGCTTTTCTAGCTAAAATAGCTAGAGACATATACCTGACATCAACTCTAATGATATCAAAAGATGGTATCACCAATAAAATTATTAGCATGTTATAGAATAATAATAATGCTATAAAATTATGATCTGTTACTTGTTGCGCTAAAGCTTCTAACCAAAAAGTTGAAGCTGCAGCAACATCCGCTAAAAATATAGTAGGTCTAAGAAGATTACCTGAACATAAGTAAGCTTTTCTTAGAAAAGATACAATTTTCCTATCTAAAGGATCCTTAAATGAAGTACTATCTGCCATAAGAATAGTAGTACATTAGCAGGAGTAGAGACAGCCCCATAACCTTAGGGATTTTTGTCCCAAAAAACTCTAATCTGTCAGATGGCACAGGATATAATTTGCTTAAACGTCTAGAAGGAGTAAATAAATTACCCAAATTATTCCATTCCCTGGAAATTACTTCAGAAATAGCATCAGGGAGATAAAACACTTCTGGAATAACTACAGGAGATTTAAAAACCTTATTTAAACGTTTACATTTAGTATCAAGAGGACCAGAATCCTCTATTTCTAATGCAAATAACACTTCTTTAAGTAAAGAACGAATAAATTCCATCTTGAACAAATACAAAGATTTATCAGCATCAAAATGATGATGTTCATTTAAAAATTCATCTGAAAAAGAGAGAAGTTTTAAAAGACTTTTATGTATACTAGAAGGAGAAATAACAGACATAGCCTTCTTAATGGATTTAAAAAATAAAATCTCTTATGTTATCAGGAACACTCTGAAAATTAGATGTTGACGGACAGCAACAGGTAATGTAACAGTACTAAAGGAAATTTTATCTGCATTAATAAGTTTGACATGACATGCAATACAAATAACAGCTGGAGAAAACAGATACCAAAAGTTTATAGCAGACTTAGCTTGGTAGCTCCAGCACTGTGCAGTGATTTTCCTGTAGTATCTTCTGACTCAGTTGCAACGTGGAACATCTTGCAATATGTAAAAGAAAAAAACAACATATAAAGCAAAATTGATCAAATTCCTTAAATGACAGTTTCAGGAATGGGAAAAAAATGCCAGTGAACAAGCTTCTAGCAACCAGAAGCAATAAATAATGAGACTTAAATAATGTGGAGACAAAAATGACGCCCATATTTTTTAGCGCCAAAAAAGACGCCCACATTATTTGGCGCCTAAATGCTTTTGGCGCCAAAAATGACGCCACATCCGGAACGCCGACATCTTTGACGCAAAATAACGTCAAAAAATGACGCAACTTCCGGCGACACGTATGACGCCGGAAACGGAAAAGAATTTTTGCGCCAAAAAAGTCCGCGCCAAGAATGACGCAATAAAATGAAGCATTTTCAGCCCCCGCAAGCCTAACAGCCCACAGGGAAAAAAGTCAAATTTTTGAGGTAAGAAAAAATATGATAATTCAATGCATAATCCCAAATATGAAACTGACTGTCTGGAAATAAGGAACGTTAAACATTCTGAGTCAAGGCAAATAAATGTTTGAATACATATATTTAGAACTTTATAAATAAAGTGCCCAACCATAGCTTAGAGTGTCACAGAAAATAAGACTTACTTACCCCAGGACACTCATCTACATGTTTGTAGAAAGCCAAACCAGTACTGAAACGAGAATCAGTAGAGGAAATGGTAAATATAAGAGTATATCGTCGATCTGAAAAGGGAGGTAAGAGATGAATCTCTACGACCGATAACAGAGAACCTTATGAAATAGACCCCGTAGAAGGAGATCACTGCATTCAATAGGCAATACTCTCTTCACATCCCTCTGACATTCACTGCACGCTGAGAGGAAAACCGGGCTCCAACTTGCTGCGGAGCGCATATCAACGTAGAATCTAGCACAAACTTACTTCACCACCTCCCTTGGAGGCAAAGTTTGTAAAACTGATTTGTGGGTGTGGTGAGGGGTGTATTTATAGGCATTTTAAGGTTTGGGAAACTTTGCCCCTCCTGGTAGGAATGTATATCCCATACGTCACTAGCTCATGGACTCTTGTTAATTACATGAAAGAAAGTGACCTTTTTTTTTTATTCGATCGCATTTGGCGGTGAAATGGTGTCATGAAATATACTAAAATGGGCCTATATCAATACTTTGGGTTGTCTTCTAAAAGAATGTATATACATGTCAAGGGATATTCAGGGATTCCTGACAGATATCAGTGTTCCAATGTAACTAGCTCTAATTTTGAAAAAAAGTGGTTTGGAAATAGCAAAGTGCTACTTGTATTTATTGCCCTATAACTTGTACAAAAAGCAAAGAACATGTAAACATGGGGTATTTCTTAACTCAGGACAAAATTTAAAAACTATTTAGCATGGGTGTTTTTTGGTGGTTGTAGATGTGTAACAGATTTTGGGGGTCAAAGTTAGAAAAAGTGTGTTTTTTTCCATTTTTTCCTCATACTTTATAATTTTTTTAATAGTAAATTTTAAGATATGATGAAAATAATGATATCTTTAGAAAGTCCATTTAATGGCGAGAAAAACGGTATATAATATGTGTGGGTACAGTAAATGAGTAAGAGGAAAATTACAGCTAAACACAAACACCACAAAAATGTAAAAATAACCTTGGTCCCAAACGGACAGGAAATGGAAAAGTGCTGTGGTCATTAAGGGGTTAATGCACTAGTTAATAGCAGCATAAGTTATATACATACTGGTGCAGAAAATCTTCTTCTTTTAACACTGTCTTAATGCTTACTATTTAATATGCTGCTAGCATTTATATGTTTCATTTCCTCTATTGATATGCACATTACTCATACTGTCAGTAATTAGTGTGTTTCCCTAGCACTTTTTATATATATATCACCAGCATTTAATGTGTCTTGCATTTGACTTATTGGGGCATATTTATCATAGTGCGAGCAGACATGATACGATGTAGCGTATCCTGTCCGCCGCACATCGATAAATGCCGACAGCATACGCTCTCGGCATTTATCATTGCACCAGCAATTCTTGTGAATTTGCGGTCAATCTAGCAGGGGGTGTTTGCGGCCTCAGAGCAGGTTGACAAGTTATGGAGCAGCGATCTTTAGAAGGCTCGCCGGAAACAAGGGGCATCGAGCTCCCTACGGAGCTTGATAAATATGCCCCATTGTATCAACATATTTTATATACATCTATTGCTTGTATTGATACCTTAAATTTTTGAAATTATTAATATTTTGCTCAAACAAGAGATCCTGCAATAATATATGGTGATAAGTGAGCCCCACATTGTTTGATCTTACTGATAGACAGATACATTTTTATTCCTTGGTTCTTTTATAGACTTTTACTGATTGTTAGTCATTTTAATTTGGAAATAGATATTTTGTATGTATGATTTCTCCAACATAGGTGTGTCCCGTCCACGGCGTCATCCTTACTTGTGGGATATTCTCTTCCCCAACAGGAAATGGCAAAGAGCCCAGCAAAGCTGGTCACATGATCCCTCCTAGGCTCCGCCTTCCCCAGTCATTCTCTTTGCCGTTGTACAGGCAACATCTCCACGGAGATGGCTTAGAGTTTTTTGGTGTTTAAATGTAGTTTTTATTCTTCAATCAAGAGTTTGTTATTTTAAAATAGTGCTGGTATGTACTATTTACTCTGAAACAGAAAAGAGATGAAGATTTCTGTTTGTAAGAGGAAAATGATTTTAGCAACCGTTACTAAAATCGATGGCTGTTTCCACACAGGACTGTTGAGAGGAATTAACTTCAGTTGGGGGAAACAGTGAGCAGACTTTTGCTGCTTGAGGTATGACACATTTCTAACAAGACTAGGTAATGCTGGAAGCTGTCATTTTCCCTATGGGATCCGGTAAGCCATTTTTATTACATAAGAATAAAGGGCTTCACAAGGGCTTTTAAGACTGGTAGACATTTTCTGGGCTAAAACGATTGATATATAAGCATTTTTAATACTTCATAGCTTTGAGGAGTTATTTTATTCTTGGGAATTATGTAAAATAACCGGCAGGCACTGTATTGGATACCTTTTTCTCTAGGGGCTTTCCCTAATCATAGGCAGAGCCTCATTTTCGCGCCTCTATTGCGCAGTTGTTTTTGGGAAGCAGGACATGCAGATGCATGTGTGAGGAGCTCAGATACATAGAAAAAGCTTTCTGAAGGCGTCATTTGGTATCGTATTCCCCTTTGGGCTTGGTTGGGTCTCAGCAAAGCAGATACCAGGGACTGTATAGGGGTTAAATATAAAAACGGCTCCGGTTCCGTTATTTTAAGAGTTAAAGCTTTCAAATTTGGTGTGCAATACTTTTAAGGCTTTAAGACACTGTGGTGAAATTTTGGTGAAATTTGAACAATTCCTTCATACTTTTTCACATTTGCAGTAATAAAGTGTGTTCAGTTTAAAATTTAAAGTGACAGTAACGGTTTTATTTTAAAACGTTTTTTGTACTTTGTTATCAAGTTTATGCCTGTTTAACATGTCTGAACTATCAGATAGACTGTGTTCTGTATGTGGGGAAGCCAAGGTTCCTTCTCATTTAAATAGATGTGAATTATGTGACACAAAATTTAGAGAAAATGATGCCCAAGATGATTCCTCAAGTGAGGGGAGTAAGCATGGTACTGCATCTTCCCCTCCTTCGTCTACGCCAGTCTTGCCCACACAGGAGGCCCCTAGTACATCTAGTGCGCCAATACTCCTTACTATGCAACAATTAACAGCTGTAATGGATAATTCTATCAAAAACATTTTAGCCAAAATGCCCACTTATCAGCGAAAGCGCGACTGCTCTGTTTTAGAAAATACTGAAGAGCATGAGGACGCTGATGATATTGGTTCTGAAGTGCCCCTACACCAGTCTGAGGGGGCCAGGGAGGTTTTGTCTGAGGGAGAAATTTCAGATTCAGGGAAAATTTCTCAACAAGCTGAACCTGATGTTATTACATTCAAATTTAAATTGGAACATCTCCGCGCTCTGCTTAAGGAGGTGTTATCTACTCTGGATGATTGTGACAATTTGGTCATTCCAGAGAAATTATGTAAGATGGACAAGTTCCTAGAGGTCCCGGTGCCCCCCGAAGCTTTTCCTATACCCAAGCGGGTGGCGGACATTGTAAATAAAGAATGGGAAAGGCCCGGCATACCTTTCGTCCCTCCCCCTATATTTAAGAAATTGTTTCCTATGGTCGACCCCAGAAAGGACTTATGGCAGACAGTCCCCAAGGTCGACGGGGCGGTTTCTACTCTAAACAAACGCACCACTATCCCCATAGAAGATAGTTGTGCTTTCAAAGATCCTATGGATAAAAAATTAGAGGGTTTGCTTAAAAAGATGTTTGTTCAGCAAGGTTACCTTCTACAACCAATTTCATGCATTGTTCCTGTCACTACAGCAGCGTGTTTCTGGTTCGATGAACTAGAAAAGGCGCTCAATAAAGATTCTTCTTATGAGGAGATTTTGGACAAAATTCATGCTCTCAAATTGGCTAACTCTTTTACTTTAGACGCCACTTTGCAATTGGCTAGATTAGCGGCGAAAAATTCTGGGTTTGCTATTGTGGCGCGCAGAGCGCTTTGGCTAAAATCTTGGTCAGCGGATGCGTCTTCCAAGAACAAATTGCTTAACATTCCTTTCAAGGGGAAAACGCTGTTTGGCCCTGACTTGAAAGAGATTATTTCTGATATCACTGGGGGCAAGGGCCACGCCCTTCCTCAGGATAGGTCTTTCAAGGCTAAGAATAAACCAAATTTTCGTCCCTTTCGCAGAAACGGACCAGCCCCAAGTGCTACATCCTCTAAGCAAGAGGGTAATACGTCTCAAGCCAAGCCAGCCTGGAGGCCAATGCAAGGCTGGAACAAAGGTAAGCAGGCCAAGAAACCTGCCACTGCTACCAAGACAGCATGAGATGTTGGCCCCCGATCCAGGACCGGATCTGGTGGGGGGCAGACTCTCTCTCTTCGCTCAGGCTTGGGCAAGAGATGTTCTGGATCCTTGGGCGCTGGAAATAGTCTCCCAAGGTTATCTTCTAGAATTCAAGGGGCTTCCCCCAAGGGGGAGGTTCCACAGGTCTCAATTGTCTTCAGACCACATAAAAAGACAGGCATTCTTACATTGTGTAGAAGACCTGTTAAAAATGGGAGTGATTCATCCTGTTCCATTAGGAGAACAAGGGATGGGGTTCTACTCCAATCTGTTCATAGTTCCCAAAAAAGAGGGAACATTCAGACCAATCTTAGATCTCAAGATCCTAAACAAGTTTCTCAAGGTTCCATCGTTCAAAATGGAAACCATTCGAACAATTCTTCCTTCCATCCAGGAAGGTCAATTCATGACCACGGTGGATTTAAAGGATGCGTATCTACATATTCCTATCCACAAGGAACATCATCGGTTCCTAAGGTTCGCCTTTCTGGACAAGCATTACCAGTTTGTGGCACTTCCATTCGGATTAGCCACTGCTCCAAGAATTTTCACAAAGGTACTGGGGTCCCTTCTAGCGGTGCTACGACCAAGGGGCATTGCAGTAGTACCTTACTTGGACGACATTCTGATTCAAGCGTCGTCCCTTCCACAAGCAAAGGCTCATACGGACATTGTCCTGGCCTTTCTCAGATCTCACGGGTGGAAAGTGAACGTAGAAAAAAGTTCTCTATCTCCGTCAACAAGAGTTCCCTTCTTGGGAACAATAATAGACTCCTTAGAAATGAGGATTTTTCTGACAGAGGCCAGAAAATCAAAACTTCTAAACTCTTGTCAAGTACTTCATTCTGTTCCTCTTCCTTCCATAGCGCAGTGCATGGAAGTAATAGGTTTGATGGTCGCGGCAATGGACATAGTTCCTTTTGCGCGAATTCATCTGAGACCATTACAACTGTGCATGCTCAGTCAGTGGAATGGGGATTATACAGACTTGTCTCCGACGATACAAGTAGATCAGAGGACCAGAGATTCACTCCGTTGGTGGCTGTCCCTGGACAACCTGTCACAAGGGATGAGCTTCCGCAGACCAGAGTGGGTCATTGTCACGACCGACGCCAGTCTGGTGGGCTGGGGCGCGGTCTGGGGACTCCTGAAAGCTCAGGGTCTTTGGTCTCGGGAAGAATCTCTTCTCCCGATAAACATTCTGGAACTGAGAGCGATATTCAATGCTCTCAAGGCTTGGCCTCAGCTAGCAAAGGCCAAATTCATACGGTTTCAATCGGACAACATGACGACTGTTGCGTATATCAACCATCAAGGGGGAACAAGGAGTTCCCTGGCGATGGAAGAAGTGACCAAAATCATTCAATGGGCGGAGACTCACTCCTGCCACTTGTCTGCAATCCACATCCCAGGAGTGGAAAATTGGGAAGCGGATTTTCTGAGTCGTCAGACATTTCATCCGGGGGAGTGGGAACTCCATCCGGAAATCTTTGCCCAAATTACTCAGTTGTGGGGCATTCCAGACATGGATCTGATGGCCTCTCGTCAGAACTTCAAGGTTCCTTGCTACGGGTCCAGATCCAGGGATCCCAAGGCGACTCTAGTAGATGCACTAGTAGCACCTTGGACCTTCAACCTAGCTTATGTATTCCCACCGTTTCCTCTCATCCCCAGGCTGGTAGCCAGGATCAATCAGGAGAGGGCATCAGTGATCTTGATAGCTCCTGCGTGGCCACGCAGGACTTGGTATGCAGACCTGGTGAATATGTCATCGGCTCCACCATGGAAGCTACCTTTGAGACGGGACCTTCTTGTTCAAGGTCCGTTCGAACATCCGAATCTGGTCTCACTCCAACTGACTGCTTGGAGATTGAACGCTTGATTTTATCAAAGCGAGGGTTCTCAGATTCTGTCATTGATACTCTTGTTCAGGCCAGAAAGCCTGTAACTAGAAAAATCTACCATAAAATATGGAAAAAATATATCTGTTGGTGTGAATCTAAAGGATTCCCTTGGGACAAGATAAAAATTCCTAAGATTCTATCCTTTCTTCAAGAAGGTTTGGAGAAAGGATTATCTGCAAGTTCTTTGAAGGGACAGATTTCTGCTTTGTCTGTGTTACTTCACAAAAAACTGGCAGCTGTGCCAGATGTTCAAGCTTTTGTTCAGGCTCTGGTTAGAATCAAGCCTGTTTACAAACCTTTGACTCCTCCTTGGAGTCTCAATTTAGTTCTTTCAGTTCTTCAGGGGGTTCCGTTTGAACCCTTACATTCCGTTGATAGTAAGTTATTATCTTGGAAAGTTTTGTTTTTGGTTGCAATTTCTTCTGCTAGAAGAGTTTCAGAGTTATCTGCTCTGCAGTGTTCTCCTCCTTATCTGGTGTTCCATGCAGATAAGGTGGTTTTGCGTACTAAACCTGGTTTTCTTCCGAAAGTTGTTTCTAACAAAAACATTAGCCAGGAGATAGTCGTGCCTTTTTTGTGTCCGAATCCAGTTTCAAAGAAGGAACGTTTGTTGCACAATTTGGATGTAGTTTGTGCTCTAAAATTCTATTTAGATGCTACAAAGGATTTTAGACAAACATCTTCCTTGTTTGTTGTTTATTCTGGTAAAAGGAGAGGTCAAAAAGCAACTTCTACCTCTCTCTCTTTTTGGCTTAAAAGCATCATCAGATTGGCTTACGAGACTGCCGGACGGCAGCCTCCTGAAAGAATCACAGCTCATTCCACTAGGGCCGTGGCTTCCACATGGGCCTTCAAGAACGAGGCTTCTGTTGATCAGATATGTAAGGCAGCGACTTGGTCTTCACTGCACACTTTTACTAAATTTTACAAATTTGATACTTTTGCTTCTTCTGAGGCTATTTTTGGGAGAAAGGTTTTGCAAGCCGTGGTGCCTTCCATCTAGGTGACCTGATTTGCTCCCTCCCTTCATCCGTGTCCTAAAGCTTTGGTATTGGTTCCCACAAGTAAGGATGACGCCGTGGACCGGACACACCTATGTTGGAGAAAACAGAATTTATGTTTACCTGATAAATTACTTTCTCCAATGGTGTGTCCGGTCCACGGCCCGCCCTGGTTTTTTAATCAGGTCTGATAATTTATTTTCTTTAACTACAGTCACCACGGTATCATATGATTTCTCCTATGCAATATTCCTCCTTTACGTCGGTCGAATGACTGGGGAAGGCGGAGCCTAGGAGGGATCATGTGACCAGCTTTGCTGGGCTCTTTGCCATTTCCTGTTGGGGAAGAGAATATCCCACAAGTAAGGATGACGCCGTGGACCGGACACACCGTTGGAGAAAGTAATTTATCAGGTAAACATAAATTCTGTCTTTATAGCACTGTTTTCTTTGTGTTTTTTACTTATTGCTAAAAAAATACTTTTTTGTGTACAATACAAATCTAATGTTTATAGTGTAATTGAAAGTAAATACACGTGAGCGTTAATAAAAAAAATAATGGTTGATTTGTAATCCCTTTTTCCATCCATGAAGGTCTGTGATAAACCCTACAACCCCCCCACCCCCCATTTTGAAAAGACTGTGAAATGCATGTTTCCTATGTTTTTCAAATGTTTAAACAGATTGCCTTATTTACATGATCAGTATAGAGATAAACCAGTCTACACCAGAATTTTTAATGTTTTAAAAGATAGATAATCCCTTTATTACCTATTCCCTAGTTTTGCATAACCATCATAATACACTTCTTAATTCTGTGATTACCTTGTATCAAAGCCTCGGCAGACTGCCCCCTTATTTCAGTTCTTTTGAGAGACTTGCATTTTGCGTGAGCACAGTGTTATCTATATTACACACATGAACTAACACCCTTTAGTGGAGAATAACTGTCAAAATGCCCTGAGATAAGAGGCGGCCTTCAAGGGCTTAGAAATTAGCATATGAACCTCCTAGGTTTAGCTTTCAACTAAGAATACTAAGAGAACAAAGCAAAAATTTGTGATAAAAGTAAATTGGAAAATTGTTTAAAATTACATGCCCTATCTGAATCATGAGAGTTTATTTTGGACTAGACTGTCCCTTTAAGCACTCAATTGTTCCCTCTGAACTTCTCATTCTTGGCTGTGTTAAAATGTGGAATAAAAATTGTTAAATCCTTTTATAATGTATAGATGTGTTTGTTTTTTTTACACAGTTTTAACCATTTTCAGATAATCATATTCCGGAGCCTTGCACTGTGTAATGACAGCAGCTGGTAATTACTGCAAGTTAATTTGTGTTTTGCTTCCCTTACTGAGTGCCAGAATTAACTTTGTATCATTAATATAATGTCATTTAGTAACATTATTCCTATATGAGTAGGTAGAAGCCCTTACATGTCCCAATCAATTAACTGAAATAGTACAAATTATTAATCACTGTTGCTATATAACAAGTAAATGAAGACTTTGCACATCTAAATAATTAACTTTGATAGTTTACCTATTGTGATAGGATTAGTTTGAATAGCTCCAATGTCTTGACTGGACTGACCAGGTTGTAAAGCACACAAATACAGTCTAGGTCTATTCACCCCTACTGTCTTTATATTAGTAAAATTATAATAAGCATTGCTGAGACTATGATCTAATCTATTGAACCCGCTTAGACCTGCTCCCTCTAATGCTAAAATTCCAAGTCATTAAATAACGCTATTTGATGGTTAAATATGGCACCCTTTCTTGCAATTAAAGGTACACTAAAGTCAAAATTAAACTTTCATGATTCAGATAGAGCACACAATTTTAAACAACTTTCCATTTCCATTGCCTAAATGTGCACAATCTATATATATGTATATATGTATATACGCACACACTTTATTAAGCACCAGATCCTACTGAGCATGTGCAAGATTCACAGAATATTCGTATATGCATTTTGTGATTGGCTGATGGTTGTCACATGATGCAGTGGGAGGGATAATAGAACTAACTTTAAAATGTGTCAGAAAGAAATCTACTACTCATTTGAAATTCAAAGTGCTTTTGCATTGTCTTTTTATTATCCATTTACTGATTATGCTATTCTACTGTGTTTAGTGGACCTTTAATAAGGCTTTTAGTTAATGCCACCATTATCCAGCATTAAGATTAAGTTCCCCATATCTCTACTTTCCCTCACTTACAGCAATTGTTGTTGGCCATGATCATTATTTTGACGTTGGTTGATGATATCCTTCAGATTCTTAGTTCTCCTGTATCTTATTGTGATCTTGTCTCCTATGATTGTATTCAATGAAGGATCTGACTTTAGAATATCTAAGTTGAATGGTGATAATAGGTGTCATTAACTGGAAGCCTTTTTAATTGCAAGAAAGGGTGTCAGATTTTACCATTAGCGTTACTTAAAGGGTTAGAAATTGATGCAAAATTGAACCTAACTAAACCACATTATTATAGCAACTATTATATATTTTATCAAATAAAACTGTTTGTGGTGAAAAACGAAGCTTCTACATACAATGATTTTTATTTTAAAGTCATCATGAAAGGAGGGACAACGACCACCCACAAAAGGAGGCGTAGTTTATGTTAACCCTGCTACCGCCCCCCCCATCCAATTGTGAAGCGTTTAGGTCCCTTGATTTTAATATTAATTTCAGCCCACATCGCATGCGCACTTGCTTTATAAAGAATTGGCATGCGCACTACTTATATAAATGTACAGCGGCCATATTTGAAGTTCGTTCGTCTAGGGTAGTACTCCATATATTTCTTCAACATGCTCGTTAGCCTAGGGGTACTTTGTATACTTACCTCAAAGACACTGATAAATCTGCTGCCCTTCCTTCCTCTTCACCTTCCATGGTCCCCAGAACTTTAGCACTCTGGTGCGCCACTCCCCCCAGGGTCAACATCACGATCCACATGTCCACCCCGGCATCTGGCACTTGGATCGTGATGCGCTTCTAGAGAAAATAAAGAAGGGACGATTCTGCGCACGCGTGGGCAATAGAATAATTTAAATGTGCATGCGGGCCACCATGATGTTTCTACCTAGGTAGAACATTGTAATAGGGGCCAAATAACGAGTAAAAAATGGGTTTGGCACAGGAGTAATTTTATAAATAAAATTACAAGAAAATGATAGAAAACTTTAAATTGGTATCAATTAGACATACAGGGGCATATGTATCAAGCTCCGCATGGAGCTTGATGCCCCGTGTTTCTGGCGAGTCATCAGACGCACCAGAAACAGCAGTTATGAAGCAGCGGTCACAAAGACCGCTGCTCCATAACCTGTCCGCCTGCTCTGAGCAGGCGGACACACATCGCCGGAAATCAACCCGATCGAGTACGATCGGGTTGATCAACACCCCCCTGCTGGCGGCCTACTGGCCGCGAGTCTGCAGGGGGCAGCGTTGCACCAGCAGCTCTTGTGAGCTGCTGGTGCAATGATGAATACGGCGAGCGTATTGCTTGCCGTATTCAGCAAAGTCTGGCGGACCAGGTCCGACAGACTTTCATAACTAGAGGCCATCGTATATTTATTATATACAGAAGTTTTGAACAAGTTAAAGAAGTTTTTTGGGTTTCCTATCCCTTTAATGACTTGGAAGTTTACCATATGAGGGAGTAGGTCTAAGCGGGCTCAATAGATTAGATCAGTGTTGCTCAAACTTTTGGTAGCAAGTACCCCTCTAGGCATACATTTATTTTCTATGTACCCCAAATGTAGCACAAATATTATTGATCATGAGCAAAAGTTAAACTCATGTGCAATACTTTCACAAGCTTGCAAAAGATATGTTAATTAAGTAAATATATAGGAATCAGATATTGTTTTTATGTTTCCCAGAATGTAATATTTGGCATTATTATAACAAAGAATAATAAAGAAAAAATACACACACACACATACACATATATATATATATATATATATATATATATATATATATATATATATAGTCCATTGATATTAATAATTATATGCTATTAATGTGCTCTTACATTAAAAAAAGAGGAAAATAAACTCTTCTGCACGATGAGTAAAGTAATATTTATGGTACCATCATTTTATATTTAATAATCATTTCATACACAGATTATCTGTCTTGTTTTACTGCTGCACACTTCCGTATGATGCACTTTACCTATTTCACAGTGGCACATTTATCTGCCACATGTCTCTGTGACACTCGGTCACAGTAATACACCTTACATGGCACTTTCCCTTTTCATATCAGTGAAGCACAACGCCAGCCCTCATATGTCACTAACAAGCCAGAATCTAAGAATCAGTGATTGTCCAGTGGTTCAACCAAGGCAGGAAAATTCTCACACTCTGCCTTATTAGGAGTGCTCGAGGGTAGAAATAAGAATAACATCTTTCTTTCATATGTCATGTTTACAAATAGCTACATCTGGAAAAAAGTAATGAAGGCCAATCCCACGAGTACCCCTTGCCAATGCCCCATGTACCGCCAGCCCAGGGGTACACGTACAACAGGTTGAGAAACTAGGAATTAGATCAAAGTACAAGTCACAGCAACGCTAGTTATATTCTTACTCATATAAAGAAAGGGTGCCATATTTAACTATCGAATAGCGTTATTTAATGACTTGGAATTTTAGCATTAGAGAGAGCAGGTCTAAGCTGGCTCAGTAGATTAGTTCATAGTCACAGCAACGCTTATTATATTTTTACTCATATAAAGACAGTAGGGGTGAATAGACCTAAACTTTATTTGTGTGCTTTACAACCTGGTCAGTCCAATCAAGACAGTGGAACAATTAGAACTAATCCTATCCAAATAGTTAAACTATTGAAGTTAATTACTTAGAAGTTGTCAGGGTTTTTTCCCTGCTTTGTTTGCCATGTGCTGCTGGCAGCCATTTTGTTTACCTTTTCTTGCTGAATCTGGTGCAGAGTGTGTGATTGCTGCTCATTACGCCCTCTTATGGCCGTCTGTTGTACATCATCCATGTGAGAAAGGTTGCAGTCTCAGAATTGTGATATCATCACTTATTATTTAAAGGGCCTCTGTTAAGTATACTTTGCCCTTGCATTGTCTCAGACCTGTTTGTGCGTTCCTGTTCCTGTGTATTACCTGGCTGTCTGACGTCCCTCCTGACTCGGCTCGTCTGACTACTCGCTTTGGCTCCTGACTCGGCTCGTCTAACTACCAGCTCTGGCTTTAACTCCTGGCTTGTTATTTGACTTGTAGACTTTTTATTATTTTTTGTTATTAATAAAGGTGTGATTATTTTTTGCACTTCTCGTCTCAGTCTGATTCCTGGCACCCTGACATTACGCAAGGGCCATGAATCCTGGTGGTGCTAATAATCCACCTTTACCTACCATCATTTCCAGGATGGATGAACAGGATCACCGATTGGATCAATTTGCACTAGACCTGCAAACCCTGCTGACTCGCACTGCACATTTGAACCACAGTGTCCCACAAGTTTTGGCTGCTCCTGTTTCCCGCTGCTGCACCTAGTCCTACCAGGAGCCTGTCCCGGTTCTGCACCTCTACCTCAGCGATATGGAGGCAATCCTATTCAGTGCAGAGTTTTTGAACCAGGTTCGCATTTACTTTGAGATGTTACCTCAGGCATTTCCCCTCTGACAGAGCTAAGGTGGGATTTCTCATCTCGTTACTCTCTGACACAGCTCTTGCCTGGGCTAATCCCTTGTGGAAGACTAATAAACCTGTGATTTCTAATTACCCTGAATTTGTGGCTCCTTTCGAAGGGTATTTGATGTTCCGGCTCGCTCCTCCCCTCCTCTGCTGCTAAACGACTCCACGTCCATTCAGCAAGGTACAAGATCTGTTGCTCAGTATGCTATTGAGTTCCGTACGCTTGCCGCAGAGGTAGGTTGTTGCCACCTTCTTTCATGGGCTCTCTGATGCGATTAAAGACAAAGTTTCTGCCAGAGATTTACCAGAGGATCTCGAGGCATTGGTGTCTTTTTTTATCCTAATTGACATCAGACTCAGAGAGAGGTCCTCTTTAAAGCAGTGCATGCAGAAGCCTCCTGTTCCCTTGTCTCCTACATGTTCGTTCCCACCCATGCCTCCCTCTCCTCCCATGTCTCCTGGTCCCGAGTCACCAGGTACTGCTGAGCCATTGCAGTTGGGATTCACGCGTCTCTCTGCGACAGAGAGGGCCTTTAGGAGGAGGGAGGGGCTCTGCCTCTATTGTGGGTTACAGGGCCACCTTTTAAAGTCGTGTCCTACATGGCCGGGAAATGCTTGCACCTAAGGTCCTGTCAGGGGCAGACCTTGGGTGGTTTATCCTCATCCCCGGAAACCGCTAAAGGAGAAACCTTTGGTCACGGTTGTCCTTTCCTGGGTGGACTCCTCCATAGTCCTCCCAGGCTCTTGTTGACTCCGATGCTGCGGGCTATTTAATTGACAGTGCATTTGTATCAAAGCACTACATTCCTGTATTGCCTCGGTCCGTTCCGCTTGCTATTGAGGCCATTGATGGCAAGGCCCCTTCAGCCCTCACTCGTTACTCATGAAACCGCACCGTTATCCATGGCTGTTGGGGCTCTCCCATTTTGAAACCCTCCAGTACCAGGTGATTAACTCTGCATTTTCCGGTTGTTCTGGGTTATCCCTGGCTCAAAAAGCACAATCCCAGTCTCAACTGGCGCAGGTCGAAAATTTTGTCATGGCCTCCGCAATGTATTTCCACTTGTCTTCGGAAACCAGTAGTCTTGTGCACTTCTTCGGTATCTCAATTGCCAGAGGAGTACCGTGAGTTCATAGACGTTTTTGACAAGGTTTGTGCCGGTACGTTGCCTCCTCACCGGTCTTATGATTGTGCCATAGACCTGCAACCCGGAGTCATTCCTCCTCGGGGCCGGGTTTACCCTCTGTCTGTTGCGAAGAATGGTGCTATAGAGGTGTATGTTGCCGATGCTCTGTCGCGGTAGATCATTTGCAAATCCTGCTCTCCTGCAGGGGCTGGCTTCTTCTTTGTGAAGAAAAAGGGTGGCGAGTTAAGACCATGCATCGATTATAGGGGTCTTAATCGTCTTACCATTAAGAATGCTTACCCTATTCCGCTCAGTACGGAACTCTTGACCACCTCAAGGGAGCTACGGTCTTTTCTAAACTTGATTTGAGAGGAATGTACAATCTCGTTAGGATTAAGGAGGGCCACAAATGGAAAACAGCATTTAACACCAGGAACGGGCATTATGAATATCTTGTAATGCCCTTTGGCCTATGTAATGCTCCTGCTGTTTTTCAGAAATTTATTAATGATGTCCTACGAGATATGTTGCAACAGTGTGTTGTGGTGTGCTAAGACAACATCCTCATACACTCACCGGGTACTTCAGAGACTACGTGAGAATGGCCTGTTTTGTAAACTCGAGAAATGTGAATTTTTCACATAAAGATACCAAGAGAATGAAGAAAAATTGATGATAGGAGTAAATTAGAAAGTTGCTTAAAAACATAATTTATGTAAGAATTTACCTGATAAATTAATTTCTTTCATATTGGCAAGAGTCCATGAGCTAGTGACGTATGGGATATACATTCCTACCAGGAGGGGCAAAGTTTCCCAAACCTCAAAATGCCTATAAATACACCCCCCACCACACCCACAATTCAGTTTAATGAATAGCCAAGAAGTGGGGTGATAAGAAGGAGCGAAAGCATCAACAAGGAATTGGAATAATTGTGCTTTATACAAAAAAAATCATAACCACCACAAAAAGGGTGGGCCTCATGGACTCTTGCCAATATGAAAGAAATGAATTTATGTAAGATAGGTAAATTCTTACATAAATTATGTTTTCTTTCGTGTAATTGGCAAGAGTCCATGAGCTAGTGACGTATGGGATAGCAAATACCCACGATGTGGAACTCCATGCAAGAGTCACTAGAGAGGGAGGGATAAAAATAAAGACAACCAATTCCACTGAAAAAAGAATCCACAACCCAAATCAAAGTTTTAATCTTTATAATGAAAAAAACTGAAATTATAAGCAGAAGAATCAAACTGAAACAGCTGCCTGAAGAACTTTTCTACCACAAACTGCTTCTGAAGAAGAGAAGACATAAAAATGGTAGAATTTAGTAAAAGTATGCAAAGAAGACCAAGTTGCTGCTTTGCAAATCTGATCAACAGAAGCTTCATTCTTAAAAGCCCAGGAAGTAGAAACTGACCTAGTAGAATGAGCCGTAATCACCTGAGGTGGGGATTTACCCGACTCCAAATAAGCATGATGAATTAAAAGCTTTAACCAAGATGCCAAAGAAATGGCAGAAGCCTTCTGACCTTTCCTAGAACCACAAAAGATAACAAATAGACTAGAAGTCTTTCTGAAATCTTTAGTAGCTTCAACATAATATTTCAAAGCTCTTACCACAATCCAAAGAATGTAAAAATCTCTCCAGAGAATTCTTAGGATTAGGACACAATGAAGGGACAACAATATCTCTACTAATGTTGTTGGAATTCACAACCTTAGGTAAAAATGTAAATGAAGTCCGCAAGGCCGCCTTATCCTGATGAAAAATCAGAAAAGGAGACTCACAAGAAAGCGCAGATAATTCAGAAACTCTTCGAGCAGAAGAGATGGCCCAAAAGGAACAATACTTTCCAAGAAAGTAATTTAATGTCCAGAGAATGCATAGGCTCAAACGGAGGAGCCTGTAAAGCTTTCAAAACTAAATTAAGACTCCAAGGAGGAGAGATTGATTTAATGACAGGCTTAATATGAACCAAAGCCTGTACAAAACAATGAATATCAGGAAGATTAGCAATTTTTCTGTGAAACAGAACAGAAAGAGCAGAGATTTGTCCTTTCAAGGAAATAGCAGACAAACCCTTCTCTAAACCATCCTGAAGAAACTGTAAAATTCTAGGAATTCTAAAAGAATGCCAAGAGAATTTATGAGAACACCATGAAATGTAAGTCTTCCAAACTCGATAATAAATCTTTCTAGACACAGATTTACGAGCCTGCAACAT